>NC_142942.1:47541396-47543896 GCF_046866305.1 Octopus bimaculoides
TGTGTATGGTGCTTGTGTATACCTGTGTGTGTGTATGAAAATTTATGTATATACCAGTGTGTATGCTTGTGTGTTTGTATGTATGTCGTGTTAAAATACAAACGGTGCTAGAATTAAACGTACTAAATATAGCATGTATACTTTGATATACACAGAAAGCTTACTTATATACGCAACACACAGACATACGCGCACACACACGCACGCACTTTTGTACACACTCACACAGACACACATATATAAAGAAGAAGAGGAAAAGGGAGAGTCAGAATTTGAAAGAGAAATTACAACCAGTTTGGAGATAACTTGGTTATATTTGAGGTCCAACAGGTCACAAGGGCACATATAATGTGGTTACGGGATGTCGATTATATGAAGCCTAGTATTTGACAATTGCTATTTTTTTTTTATCGGCCCAGGAAGTAAGAATTTTAAATTCTGATTCGATAGGATTTGATTTGAACGTAAGGAGAACGAATTAAACAGTGAAATCCATTTTGCCCGACGCTCCTCCAATTCTGGGGCTCTCAGTTCCATTGCGCGGCACTTTGGGCACTGTGTCCAAAGCCTTGTGAGTGAATTTTGTAGTAGACAGAAACTGAAAGAAGCCCATCGTATGTATGTATGTATGTATGTATGTATGTATGTATGTATGTATGTATGCATGTATGTATGTATGTATGTATGTTTGTGTGTGTCATTGTATTTGTCCCCTACCGCTGCTTGAAAATCGGTGGTTGTTTATTTACGTAGCGGTTCGTCAAAAGAGATCGATAGAATAAGAACAATAACAAAATAAATAAATAAATAATACTGGGGTCGATTTGTCCGACTAAGCTCTTTAAGCTGGTGCTCCAGCATGGTCACTAGCAAATGAAAGAAACAAATGATAAAAGCTAAAACACATAGATTATATTGTTTGACATATAAAGTTATTGAATATCCTAGAAAGCTGTTCTATATTTCAGAGTTGAGGAATTCTGGACATTATTTACATTGGACCGATATGTGTCCTCATCTTGTTTGTTGCCACATTTTTTTGGCTGATTTACTCTCCACCCTTCACCGGGTGTCCTGGTAAAATTCTACCAGGACACCTGATGAAGGCTGGACAGTAAATCAGCCTAAACGTTGTGGTAACAACAAACAAGATGAGGACTCATCCGTCCAATGTAAATAATAATCCAGAAAGCTAATATAATAATTATTTCTAATTTAAGCATTAGGGCTACATAGATTTTTAGAAAGGGAGGCTTCGTCAGATATAAGAATTCAGTTGTTTAGTAGTACTTTATTTTATCACTACTGGACTTGTACTTTATTTTATCGATCTAGAAGTGATTTGGTATTTGCGAGATTTAAATTCGAACGGATTCATAAAATATTTTATTCTAATTTAGGCTCAAACCCAGCAACATTATTTTATAGTCTTTGCAGGGATGAAAGACAAAGTTGATCTAGCAAAATTTGAATTCAGTTTGTAGAACTGGATAAATACGCAACATATTTCCGAAACTCTGACGTGGAAAAAACAAACAAAAATAAACTTTTGTTTATGACTCATATATAATACAAATTATTTAAAAATATTTTTAATTAGCTTTCTATTCCTAATTGCTTCTAATATTTTGAAACTAGCTTAACTATTGTTTTTCATGTAGATGGCATCATTGAGTTGTTTATTCCGCAAAGTCGTGAATATTGAACCCTGGGTCTTACCTCTGTGGCCATCCAAGGTGCCGAGAAACATCTGAAAGAATTTCGAATAGTAAGGATACTGAATTGTTAGCGAACTGTTTTTTTGTTTTTTTTTCTGGTCAACATTTTGCTTTGAAAATGTCCATCTGAAATACAAATTAGGAAATTCGAAATACTTCAGCAGATACCACGTCCTTGTTCTAGCAACATAGAAACGCCAGCTGGTCTATTAAGTATAACAGTACAGTTTTTATGAAGGCATCGTGGTAGAAGACACTCAATACTTGTAATAATTTATTGCTCATTTGCAGTTGAGTGGTTTCACTTGTCTGACAATTTTCAAGTCACTCTGTTTTTATTTAATTAAATCGCTTAATGGCAACCCTGATTGTTAAAATTGCCGGCAGTATTCGCAAGAGTTTTCAAATTTGGATTTATACCATCACTTGCCAAAAAAAAAAAAAAAAATAAAAACGTGTCTTTTTGCCTGTTATTTGGAAAAAACTACCATAATACGGCCATGGAGCCTGCGAAAATGAAGGACTGTCTCAAATGGTTCACTGCGATTAGAAGAATAATCTTAGCTTCTTTAAGAGCACTGAAAGAAAAGATAATTAAACCGCTAAATTTAATGACATTTTGTTTATATTTTACAAATTTACTTGATGTGGATCGATAAGTAACCAACGATTCCATGGAGTGGGGTCAATGATGTATGAGGCTTGGCAATCCCTGATTTAGACAAATCTATCAGTGAATTGAATACATAGAAGCATCTTTGATAAGGCGTAATGAAGTTGTA
>NC_142942.1:47548896-47553896 GCF_046866305.1 Octopus bimaculoides
GCACTTATTCAGTTGTTGATGTGACAAATAAATAAAATTATCATTGTTGTTGTTGTTATTATTATTATTATTATTATTATTATTATTATTATTATTATTATTATTATTATTATTATTATTATTATTATTATTATACGCACAACATATTAAACTGTCGGAAAAATAAAATTCCTAACATCGAGCTACAAGTAAATTTAGATGCCAAAAATCCCCCTTAAGTGTTCTAGCTGTTTCAAACAACACTGCTTTCTGGGGCTGTGCTAAACTGGGTTTTATGCCTATTTCTTCTATCCATCTTTTCGAATCTTTAGATGTAGTTCGTAATGCACCTATAACTACTGGGATTCATTTTACCTGCTCTCTCCATAGTCTTTGTAGTTCAATAGCTAGGTCCTGGTACTTCGCTATTTAATTCTATATCTTTCATATTGATTTTTTCATCATTTGGGATTCTAAAATTAATAATCTGGTACTTTATATTCTCTTCTACTACCTACTTCTACTAAATCAGGACTTCTAGCTTCTATTACGCTGTCAGTCTGTATGTTAAAGTCCCTCAACATCTCGTAGTTCTTACTTTCTAGTATTTTATTAGGTCTATGTTCATACCATTTATCAGTATGGTCAAATTCCAGCTTTCTTCATATCTTTCAGTGGGCGAAAATACTTAGCGGTATTTCGTCCGTCTTTACGTTCTGAGTTCAAATTGCATCAAAGTCGACTTTGCTTTTATCCTTTTGAGGTCGATAAAGTAAGTGCCAGCCAAAAGTAGTAGTAGTAGTAGTAGTAAGGTGGCAAACTGGCAGAATGGTTAGCACGCCGGGCGAAATGCTTAGCGGTATTCCGTCTGTCTTTGCGTTCAAATTCTGCCGAAATCGACTTACCCTTTCGTCCTTTCGGGAACGATAAATTGAGTACCAGTGAAATACTGGGGTCGATGTAATTGACTCATCCCCCTCCCCCAAAATAGCTGCATTTGAAACTATTATTATTATTATTATTATTATTATTATTATTATTATTATTATTATTATTATTATTATTATTATTATTATTATTATCATAACTATTTTTATTATATGTTTGGCTTTTGCTTTGTATTTGTACAAATTGACTCTAAGTCTCACCCAGACCTCAACAGACAACAAGTTAGATGTTCGAGTGGGTGTTATTACAAGGGTGCCACGTATCTGGTTTTGCACGGAGTATTGTTCTAGAGAATGTCTGTCAAAACATAAGTAACTTAGAAGTTTGTTTTAAAAGTAATTTGATTATAAGATGATAGTCTGATGTTAAGATAACAGTAAAAGGTGTTTGCTTTTATGTATATTTAAAAGTACTTTGACACTGTTTACGGACTAAAAAGTATTTGGGGGATTACGTAGACAATATGTTACGTAGGATATGAGCAGTTCCCATGAGCACTACTTTTTCTTTGAATCTCCTCAAGTTTTGGATTTCCTGGTATCTGAGCTAGGTAGCAATCAGCCCCTTTTGCTATTATTCCTAGGCTACTCATGACAACAGGTATTGTTTAGTCTTGAGGTTCCCCGTTTTGTCAATATCTGTTTCAAGGTCTTCATACTTGCTCAGTTTTCGGTAGGTCATGAACGATACATTTATGTCGATTGGGACAGTCATATCGATGAGGAGGCATGATTCTTGTTTGAAGTCCTTCAATATAATGGCTGGCCTTATTCGCTTCTAATTTTTTTTCTGTCAGTTTGAAAAGTGAAATTCCAAAGGAGTGAGATGTGGTCATTTTCAAGTACTGGAGGTGGTTTGTGTTCCCACCAGTTTTTATTATGGGGCAGGTCCAAGTCTTTGCAAATGACCCAGTGAATATACTGTACTACTCTATCATGCCCGTTGAGATACATTATTATTGTTATTATTAATATTCTTCTTCTTCTTCTTCTTCTTCTTCTTCTTCTTCTTCTTCTTCTTCTTCTTCTTCTTCTTATTATTATTATTATTATTATTATTATTAGTAGTAGTAGTAGTAGTAGTAGTAGTAGTAGTAGTAGTAGTAGTAGTAGTAACAGCAGCGGCAGCAGCGGCAGCAGCGGCAGCAGCAGCAACAGCAGCATTAGCAGCAGCAACAGCCCTAGCAGTAGTAAGAGCCAAAACAGTACCGAAGGGCATTAAAAATGACATAAGATAAAAAAAAAAAAAAGATAAAAGAAAAACGCTCATGAAATACAAAAGAAGAGTAGCAAAATCAGTTTATCAGATGATCAGTAAAAAATGTTACGGTTTAAATTTCCACATCATTTTCCTCAGAGATTAACTCAGCATGAAACTTGGTGTAGCGTCAAGATGGCGATTCAGCTTCCATTAAATGAATAAATAAACTTTACCTCTTTAGGTATTGATTACTCTCTTCAACTTTTCTTTACACACAACAACTCGAACACATTATCTATCTATCTATCTATCTATCGGTGCGTTGTCAGGGCTAGGATGCGTGCTCTAAGAAACGAAGGTGTTGGAGCCGCACGAGAGGCCCGGGTGGCGGAGGCGCAACAGGGCAACAAAGCCACCATTCGGTCTCTGGTGGACGAACAGGGGCGCGAACTGCTCGAGCCAAGCAAAATGTGTGAGGCCTTTCAGCGGCACTTTGCTCGACTGTTTGGGACGAATGGCGAGCGAGAACGCAGGGTGGACTTCAGTGCCTACCTGCACAGCCTGCCACGACTCTCGGCAAGAGAGGCGGAGTGCTGCGAAGGTGCCATCACGGCGGCGGAAGTGAGGGACGCGATGGCGGGATGCTCGAGGGACAAATCTCCGGGTTTGGATGGTCTGCCCTACGAGCTTTACAACTGTAAGCCAGACTTGTTTGGAGACGTCTTGGTGGCGGTGTACTGCAACTGGCAGCAAAACGGGAGCATTCCCGGTTTTGTGAGTCGAGGAGCCGTAACGCTGCTGAAGAAAGATCCAAACAAGGGGAACGTCATAGATAACTTTAGGCCCATCACTCTGCTCAATGCAGACTTGAAAATTTTGGCCAAGGTGTTAGCCAAGCGGTTGGCGCTTGTCATCGAGAAACTGATCGGCAAGGCGCAAACGTGCGCGGTGCCGGGCAGGAGCATCCATGACAACCTCCATCTGATGCGCTACATCATAGAGAGGGTAGTTAAGGAACCTGGCATGGGTGGGGCCCTGATCAATTTAGATCAATCGAAAGCTTTCGATAGGGTAGACCATCAATACTTGGAGGCTGTCCTCATAGCAGCCGGCTTCGGTCCCATTTTCCGCGGCTGGATGGCTGCCTTGTACAGAGGCATCCGTTCGGTAGTTCGCGTCAATGGGCATCTATCAAGACCCTTCGACATTGCACGTTCGGTCCGTCAGGGATGCCCCCTCTCGTCGCTTCTGTACGTGTTGACTCTCGAGCCACTACTGCGGAAGCTGGCGACGCTGAGGGGCATCCCGCGAGAGTTGGGATGCGGGACGAGCGTGTCGGCATACGCGGACGACGTCACCGTCATAGTGTCTAGCCAAAAGCACATCGAGCTTGTCGGCGAGACACTGAGAGACTACGAAGCGGTAACGGGAGCGAAAATCAACCGGGATAAGTCAGTGGGCTTGCGGCTCGGCACCTGGAGAAGCAACCCCATGCCGTCAAGTAGCGCCCCCGTCGTGGGACGTTGGACTGACGGTCCGGTTGAGTTGCTCGGGGTCTGGTTTGGTCCAGACCTCCAAACGGAGAAGAACTGGGACGAGATAACGAGAAGGGTGGCCACTCTAGCCCGGCAATGGGCCGAGAGGAAGCTTTCCCTGAAAGGTCGGGCGGAGGTGGCGAACACGTACATCGCGTCCGTCATCTACTACCGCCTGACCGTCGTTCCTTGTCCCGACCCTACCATCACCAAACTGGAGCGCATCCTCTTCCGCTTCTTGTGGAAAGGAAGCGTTCCGATGGTTAGGCGATCCGTTTGCTGCCAACACCCGTTAAAAGGAGGACTGGGCATGCCGTGGTTGATGATGCGCAGACACGCGCTGAGACTGCGACATCTCCGGCTCTACGTAGACAGCGGTGAACAGGTGTGGTCGCCGTTTGTGCGGCGCGCTTTCCCGCAGCTCGTCTCCATGACCGAACTGCAGTCATGGATCAAGAAGAGGCCGAGGAAGGGCGAATGGCACCGCGAGTGTCGCGCTGCTCTTCGGCAACTCCAACAACCCGGGTCAACCTTGAGCGACTGCATCACAACTAACGCATTCTATAGTGGATTAGTGGAGGGAAGGTACGACGACGATCTCGGGGCGAACCTGGGCGTCGACGAGGAATACCTGACCCGCCTGTTTAAGACGACCTTCGGGCCGGGACCTATGGACAACTTCCAGAGATCCCTGGCCTGGCAGTGCTATCGAGAAGCACTACCCGTTCGGGATAAGCTCTACAGGCATGGCTCGAGAAACACGGGGCCGACCTGTCCGAGATGCCGGCAGAGCGACGAAACCGTTCTGCACGCACTCGTACAGTGTCCCACCATTTCCGAGCTGTGGGCTTACGTCGAACAACTGCTATCGCGTGTGGGACGAGTCGGTCTATCAGCCGAGTCTATCGTGAATATTGTCGCGCCTCCTTCCTTTAAACGGGAAGGAAGAGCTATTTTCATCGTACTTGTGGCTATGGCGAAAGAATGTGTATGGTGGACGCGTCTGAAAGGTCTAGAGACAAAGACTTTCCTCTCTGGGCAATCTCTCATCAACTTCTTCAAGTATCACCTGAAGAGGAAGTTGAGAGTAGAAAGGGAAGTCTTGTCTAGTGAATGCTTCAAAAAAAGATGGGTGAATGTAGCAAGGATGGCACGTGTGAACGACGGAGCCATCTTGAGCATAACCCTATGAACAAGAAAAAAAAATAAAACAAAAAGGCAAAAGAGAGTCACTTACTGTTATAGTTTCTTCAATGAGAATATTGACCAAGGTGACCGTGGTCTTTTCCGTAGGCTTTTCCTTCCACGGCTAAACCTAAACTGTCCTCCCCTCTTTTT
>NC_142942.1:47558896-47588896 GCF_046866305.1 Octopus bimaculoides
TGGTGGGTAAGGGCTTTGTCAATATCTGCATTATTCGCTCTCTTTGGGTATTTGCCATTGAGAGGTTTTCCATGCCATTTTTCAGTCATAATAGCTAAGGCAGCAATTTTAGCACGGGTTTTCAAGCGCTTAGCTTTTTCTGTAGGTGTTTCTAGTTCGTCTAATTCTTGAATTTGTTGCAATTGGAATTCACTTAGATATTCCTTTGCCTGTTTTGTTACTGAGTAAGATGCTTTCTTGCTTTCATATTTTAAGACAAGTTTTAGCATCCAGTCCTCAGAGTTTTTCATATAGGTGTCTAGGCCAATTGTGGCTACCTTCATTGATAATGCCAGCTGTAGTAGTCCTCGACCTCCCTCTTTTCTTGGCAGATAAAGACGTTCTATATCTGCCTTAGGGTGGTGCATTCTATGCATTGTCAACAGTTTTCGTATTTTTCTGTCAACATTACATATTTCAGTAATTGACCAGTTAACGATGTTGAAACTGTAAGTCACGACTGGTATGGCTAGAGCATTGATCGCTTCGATCCTGTTTCTCGCGTTCAGCTCTGTCTTCAGTATTGCTCTCACCCTGCGATAACATTCTCTTCTGATCCTTTCCCTCATCACTGAGTGCTTGATATTGTCCCCTTCAATTACCCCTAGGTATTTGTAGCTCTCCGCTGGTTCTAACTCTTTTATGACATTTTGCTGGTCAAGGTTCACATTAGATGTATTTGTCATTTTTCCTTTGATAAAGATAGCTTTTGCACATTTATCAAGGCCAAATTGCATCCTGATGTCATCACTGAATTGTTTAACAATCGCTAGTAGGCCTTTGAGTTGTTGGTCATTTTTTGCAAAGAGCTTTAAATCATCCATGTAAATGAGATGATTTATATTTTTATCAAATATTTTATAACCATACTGTGCATCATTGAGCAATTTTGAGAGCGGTATTAGGGCTAGACAGAAGAGGAGTGGTGATAGTGAGTCACCCTGGAAAATGCCACATGAAATTCTTACATCTCCAGCATTTAGAGATTCATTGTCATTGTTCAACATCAGTGTGGTTCTCCATGATCTCATACTTACAGATAAAAAGTTTCGCAGAGTAGGAGCTATTTTATACATTTCCAGACATTTCCTAATCCAGCTATGTGGTAGGCTATCAAAGGCCTTTTTATAGTCTATCCAGGCTATTGACAAGTTTTTGTGTCGCTTGTGACAATCTTCTAAGATCATCTTATTGATGAGTAGCTGATCTTTACAACCATAAGATCCACGTTTACATCCCTTTTGCTCATTAGGGAATATGCTACTTTCTATTAAAAAACTATAGGTGTACTCGGTTAGGACAGATGTTAGCGTCTTATACATTGTTGTTAAGCAGGTTATGGGGCGATAATTTTTTGGTTCGTTTGTTTCCTCATTTTTTGGAAGCAGGAATGTTAAACCATTAACTAGCCAAGAGGGCATCAAACTAGGATTTTGCAAAACATCGTTGTAAAGTTTTGTTAGCAGTTCATGGCTTTCTGGGAAGGCATTCAACCAGAAGTTAGGAATTTTATCCTTTCCTGGAGACTTCCATTTGCTTGACCTCCTGAGAGCAGATCTTATATCTTCTACCCTGACCCCCTCCCACTTTTGCTCCTCTAAGGAGTCTAGGTCTGTAGCTATTCTATCAATCCAAGGGGCCTTTTCATTGTGTGTTTTATCTTCTGCCCAGATTTTATTCCAAAATTCTTGCACTTCTTCTTTTGATGGGACAGACTTTATTGTTACTGGTGTTTTCCCTATCTTCCTGTAGAAATTTTTGGGGTTATTTTTGAACATGTTATTATCTCGGAAGAATTTAACACGCTTTTCATACCTTGCTATGCGGGCAGCTTTAGCACATACCTTTTGCTTGATGGTTTCTATGGTGGCATCAATGTCAACTATGGTTTTCATGTTATATTTTTTCTTTAGTTTTTGGGTCTTTGTAGGTTTGATACTCTTGTCAAATTTAAGGTTTTTCAAACATTCTATGTCAGATCTAAGCAGCTTAATTTGGTGTTGAATGCGTTCTTGCCAAGAAGGCTTTTTGTGGGAGTGTTGTCTTTTTCTAATCTTTTCACCACATAGAATCGTTGAGATTCTTGCGGATGCATAGTACAGGTGGTTGAGATCTGTAATATCAACATCATTAGCTGAAATTATATCCTTAAGTGCAAGGCGGATTTTACCAATTATTTTCAGGTTTTGGTTAGAATTGCGAATTTTGGGGAGAGTGTCGCGTTCATTCATACTAGTTTCTTTAATTTTCAGCCATTCAATCATGATTTGATTTTTTAGATCATGTAGTTCTGTTGCGTCGATTTCTGTATGACTTCCTTCATCTATTTGATTTTCACCTGCCTTAGTGTTTATGGTTGGTTCAGAGAGTATTTTATTTTGCCTATCAGTTACCTTAACTCTTTCAATTATTACTGTATTTTCATCAGCCTTGGGCTGGTTTATAATTATTTCCTCTGTAGTATCTTCTTTAGCTGCAGTTTCATTCTTTTTATCCTTTACTGCTTGCTTAATTTGGTCAATCTCTATTTCAGTTAGTAATTTTTTTTTTATAATGTTTCTTCTGACGTTGGCAAGTTTATTACTGTCTATGTAGGGTCTTACTGCAAGGTGTTTCTGTCTCCAGTTTAAGTAGGTTTGTACAGTATTAGATTTATCTGTAGGGAAATATATGGCACGGTAGAAGGCTCTAAGAACTTCTTTATTATCTTCCCTAGACCATTTTTCATTCTTTATCTTTTGGTTATTTGATGACGAGCATGGATGGCCATCTGTTGGAATATTCCGGTTGTGGGGTACTTCCAGCTCCTGTGTGTCGGGAAGATTTGAACCAGTAGCAGATTTCTCGTCTCGGATCTGGTTCATTATCCGAGTAAGTGGTCCTTTATAATCCGGTCTATGACCATTGCGGTTTATATTTTGTTTTATTAACAGTGAGGCATAACAAGCTTCGACGTTGACGCTAGGGGACGG
This sequence comes from Octopus bimaculoides, assembly GCF_046866305.1. Lineage (NCBI taxonomy): Eukaryota > Metazoa > Mollusca > Cephalopoda > Octopoda > Octopodidae > Octopus > Octopus bimaculoides. The sequence goes on from NC_142942.1 coordinate 47,561,908, forward strand.
ATCTGTCTGTTTAGGGTAAGTTTTTTGAGACAACACCGTCTCCGAGCTTTCGTGACGTAGCTTCTTAAGGCTAGCAGATCTATTTCGAGTGAGTGGCCCTTTGTGATTCGGTCGATAACCACTCTGGTTTGTGATCTGCCTTGTTATCATTGAGGCATGACGAGCTTTGGCGTTGACATTCGGGGACGGATTTGTCTGTTTAGGGTCAGTTTTTTGAGACAACACCGTCACCGAGTTCTCAGCATGTAAACATTGCTCGTAGCGTAGTTTTTTAAGGCTAGCAGATCGGTATTCATCTGTATTTTTTTTGTTGATAGATTTATCTCCAGGCATAGTGTATTTTTGTGTGTGTGTGGCGTTTTAAACTTATGAATGGTTCACTGTCTGTATTTGTTCACAAAATGAAAATAAACAAAGAAGAAAGAAAAAAAGTTTTGGTTTTGCTTCGTTTGTGATATGTGTTTTCGTATCCGTAAGTGTGTCCTGTGATTTTTACGTAGTTCTGTAAACATTAAGATGCATGTGTAGTTCTATGGGTATCAAAACGTATATATCATTGTGTACACGTTCAAGTGTATGCGTAATTATTCAATATATGTACTTACTATTTTGTTCCATTTCTTTTTTTTTATATAGTTTGTAAACTTTCCGGTGTTGGTTTTGCGTGTGTGATCGCACGTGTTTCATTGAGACATCGTGCATAGGAGGTCCTGTGCTTTGTATTGCAGTGAAATTTCATTTTTTAAGAATAAAAATATTCTTAAAAAAATTATCTTCGTTAAAAGACCGCTTCCTTCAAATCTTCCACCGGTTCTTTTGGTTAATTCCATCGATGTTATTGGATTAGATATGTTTTTGTATAGGGAGCCCGGTGTAGCACATCCATGTTGTTATTCAGCCCTATTATTATTATTATTATTATTATTATTATTATAGGTATAATGCCCGCAGTTTTGAGAGAAAGTTATTCAAAACTTTCGACTGTAATATGTGACTGGTAGTTTATTTTATCGGCCAAAAAAGGATAATGATGTATTGCAGAAAACACTTGGCGAAAGTGATACGCAATGATACTGAACCCGAAGCCATATGGATGGGAAGCAAGCCTCTTACAACACAGCCGTGCCTGCACCTATCTATCTATCTATCTATCTATCTATTTATCTATCTATCTATCTATCTATCTATCTACCTATCTATCTATCTATCTATCTATCTATCTATCTATCTATCTATCTATGTGTCTGTCTGTCTGTTTCTCTCTCTCTCTCTCTCTCTCTCTCTCTCTCTCTCTCTCTCTCTCTATATATATATATATATATATATATATATATATATATATATATACACACATATATATACATATATATATGTTTTACATACATGCACACACACATACACACACACACACATACGCGCGCGCACTAACACACACACGCACACACACACACACAAACACACACACACATATATAAACCGAAAATCATTGGCACCCTTACAATAGCATCCATTTAGGGCCTGAATGTTCCCATGTATACTCAGACGTATAAGGCTGCGTGTGGATTCAGCGTATATATATAGACGTGAGTATGTGTTTATACAAGAACAAAAGGGACACTATTGACAGAGCGTTTTCATTTCTCGGTTGAAAAATAATATTTAACGTTGACAGACGACACTCAGCTTTCCTTGAATCATATGCATCTTGTAGAATAGCGTTTAACAGAGAAAAATGACCACGTGAATATATATATATATATATATATATATATATATATATATATATATCTATATATGTGTGTGTGTGTGTGTGTGTGTGTGTGTGTGTGTGTGTGTGTGTGTGTGTGTGTCTGTGTGTCTGTGTGTAAATATACAGATAACTTTTGTATATATATATATATATATATATGTATGTATATGTATGTGTGTGCGTGTGTGCGTGTGTGTGTGTGTTTGCTTATGTTTGTGGATGCAATCGTATTGGTAGGGGTGAAAACTCGTATGAGCGTATGGATTACGATGTTTACATATATGATTTTCATATTTGTATTTATGCATAGAGGCATAAACACACATACACCATACACACTATACGCACATATATTTGTGTGTATATATAGATAGATAGATAGATAGAAATAAATATATATGTGTGGTTGTATATATTTATATATATATATATATATATATATATATATATATATATATATATATAGATATATGTATATATGACGGGCTCTCCCGGAAGATGACGTATAAGCGTTCAGCGTTTACCGAATGACTTGCACAGAGGTTTTGTTTATAGTGATCAAATGTTCGTGTCACACATTTGCTCTCTCTCTCTCTCTCTCTCTCTCTCTCTCTCTCTCTCTCTCTCTCTCTCTCTCAATCAATCAAATCGACAGATTCAGTGTGTGCCACGCGTCAGGTGTGAAAGTGATCGCAAAGCAGTGAGAGATGAAGTATTTTGCTAAAAAAAAAAAACACAACGCACCTCCCGGTCTAGGAATTGAAATCACGATCGCTAGATTTTGAGCGCAACAGCCTAAGCAGTAGTAGCCCCCTCCCCAAACACACACACTCACAAACACACACACACACTCACACACATATACACACATGCACTAACATACATTTATATATATGTGGATCGTTGGCGACTTTTTCTCACCGTCTTCCTTTTCTCTTGGACTTTCCTCCGACGAAGAGCTTTGCTCGAAACGTTAAAACTACTTTTCTTTCCTTCCCTGAGGGTCTGCTGATACTTTGTTTGTATCACATCGTTGCGTTGTTGTTTTTTTTCTTGGTGTGTTTGTTTTTCGCTTTCTTCATTATATATATATATATGTATATATGTAAATGTCTACTTGTATATCAAGTTATATTTAAAAGCTACTTACCAGTAAGCTGAACGCTTGCTCAATGTTCTACGGGAGTATACATTTATCAACATTTTTTATGAAGTATGTCGGCAGTGACTTCAATGGTTTAGGCTGCTCGATGTCACCAGACTGTAATTCATTATTTTTCTTTTCGGTTTAGTAGTCTTCGACAGAGCGTTTATTTTTTCTGTTCCTTTTCTTTTCAGCTAGAGATATGCGTATGAGGATTAAGTGCTGCATAAATAAACAGGGAATCTACGTGTATTAGAAAAGTGAGCTTCGAGTATATAGAATATTTATGTATCGACGTACCATGGTAGATATATATGGTGAGGAAATTTACTTTGGTTTGATGTAGGAATTTGGTTACTGTTAATCTTGCAACTGTCAGGCTTGGAAATAATATTGTAACCAGGAGAGTCAAATTCAAGTCACAATATTCTTTGTATTTGTTTAGGTTTCCCCAAAAGGTTTTTCTAGTTAGTAGAGTTGGTCGCACAGGAGAAGTTAAACTAGAGTTGAATTTCTTGCTCATGTAATTAACTCTCTATTAAAAACTTTTTAAACGAGAGACTTTATTCAGGAGATTATGTTACTATAGTATATATTTATTTAGGCTTTTCATATGTTTTAGGATGGTTATTTATGTTGTACGATCTTAGACAAATGTACACATGTAACTGTATGTCGTTACATGTATATCCAGATGGAAGCATATGGATACTAAAGTTTCTATAGTTAGAATAATATATTTATATTAGATAATATAGTTCCATAGTTATATGCATCTATAATGAGACACAGATGTATAAACAGCATGCGAATGTAGAAATACATTTGTGTATCTGTGCACATACACACACACATGTACACACGCATATGTACATACATATATATATATATATATATATATATATATATATATATATATATATATATATATATATATATATATATATATCTACATATATATATGTATGTATATATGTATATATATATGTATATATATATATATATATATATATATATATCTACATATATATATGTATGTATATATGTATATATATATGTATATATATATATATATATATATATATATATATATATATATATATATATATATATATATATATATATATATATATATATACATTATATGTAAAGAGAGAGGGACTTTACTAAAAGTTGCATGTCTAAATATCGAAGTTTGTCATCTACAGTCACTTCCTTAGATGGATAGAACACTTTTTAAAAATATGTTTATATATATATATATATATATATATATATATATATATATATATATACGTATTTGTACACGTGTACACGTATACGCATGCATGTACTCAGACTCTTAAGTATGCACACGGATGTATACACAGGTACTCACATTTAAGAGTGATTGTGCATTGACTAAACTTGTGCTTCTAACAACTTGTTTTAAATTGTGTGCATTACCCTTAAAAGAATCGATATCGTACACAACCATGATAAACCTATAAACTTCTGTTCCTCTACCCTCCTTATCCAGTGTCTATGCGTAGTAGTATATGCTTTGAGTGTTAAAGTATTGACCTACACACAGCGATATATGGAGATATATATTAATTTCCTTGCATACATGTCTTCGATAATGTATGTATACAAGGAACTTTCGCGTTACTCAGATAATTCTACAAGAGTTCCTAGGTAGAAATATTTTGCTGGTATTATTTCTTTTATCTTTTCTTTAATTGTTAAAGAATGCGGCCGTGCTTGGATACCATCTTAAACAGTTTTAGCCGAAACGTGGCACTCATTCTTACGGTCTCTTTCGTGAAGAAATGTCAAGTTACGGGTACTTCAACACAAACAACACTAGTTATCATATAGGAGAGGGGTTAAACTGTCACACTGCCTTATGCACATGCATACTTATAGTTGGTACTATTATGGTTGCGTGATGGAAGTTTGAGCCTTCTCACGCCATTTTTCTTTCTGGCTTTACAGTGTAAGCATGGTCGCTCCACTAGCAATGTGCACCAAAAGAGAACAAAGAGCAGTGATCCGATTTCTTTCGTCGGAAGGTGTGTCAGATGTTGAAATTTATCGGAGGCTTTTCGCATAATACAGGGACAGTGTTTGAGTGGATCGAGAAGTTTTAAAAGTGGCCGGACAAGCGTGACGCACGAAGAGGGAGCAGGACGCCCGTCAACCTCCAGCACTGAAGAGAAGATTTAGCAAGCTCGACAGATGGTAATAGTGAACCGGCGAGTTGTCATCGATGAGGTATCTAGTTATCTGTAGATTAGTCATGGTTCTGCCTATCAAATCATCCACAATGAGCTCGGCTTCCATAAAATCTGTGCAAGATGGGTGCCAAGAGAGCTTACTGCAGAGCACAAGCTAACGAATTTGCCAGCTTGCTGCCTTCAATAATAATAATAATGATAACAATAATAATAATAATAATAATAATGATAACAATAATAATCCATTCTACGATACGCGCAAGGCCGTGATTTTTGTCTGTTGGTGACGGATAATCGATCACATCGATCCCAGTACTTGATTGGTACTTAACTTATCGACTCCGAAAAAATGAAAACCAAGTCCAACCTCGACGGAGCGACAAACAAAATACCGCTAAGCGTTTTGCCGCCCGGCGTGCTAAGGATTCTACCAGTTCGCTGCCTTCGATAATAATAATAGTAATAATAAAAATATGCAGTACCAAGCAGCAGCTTTCATGGCTTTTGATCTTAACTCATTGGAAGTGTTATCATGTACATTGTTTTGTCTTAGTATAAATGATGGGCTACAGCAAACATTCTGCTCAATACCGCAAACTTGCTTGTCTGTTGTTTGACCAGAACCAGTTGAGCGTGTCCCGTAGTGGCTGACGATATGTGCATCGCTGATCATGAGTAGAAGTAGTGGGGGAGCATCATAGCCATATGTTGAGAAGAATTCTTTGGGGTTTGGACAATTCACCTTTGGAAACATGCGTGTTTTGTTCGTCACCCTGAAACAACCCTTATTCAGGGACGTTTTATGTGGGATGGGCTACTCGACCTGAAGAAAATTCTAACTGCGCCCTTACCTGCAAGTCATGCACTGTTGATCTTGATATGAGATCACCATGTCGTGCACATATGGTTGTGATGCATGTGCCTGGTGTAGTCATGATGGGTATACTGGGCTTCGTATATTTTACCCCAGTGTCCCTTTGATGGCATGCACTGCTCTCTCACTCAATAATAATAATAGTAATAATAATAATAATAATAATAATAATAATAATAATAATAATAATAATAATAATAATTTCTACTATAGGCACAAGGCTTGACATTTTTGGGTAGAGGGGCAGTCGATTAAATCGACCTCAGTACGCAACTGGTAGTTAATTTATCGACCCCGAAAGGATGAAAGGCAAAGTCGATCTCGGCGGAATTTGAACTCAGAACTTCGCGACGGGTGAAATACTGCTAAGCATTTAATTCGTCCAGCATGATAACGATTCTGCCACCTCACCGCCTTAATAATAATAATAATAATAATAATAATAATAATAATAATAATAATAATAATAATAATAATAATAATAATAATAATAATAATAATAATAATAATCGAGATTAACCTCTACCCGTACTTCATTCTTGTTCTACACCTTCCCTGTTCCTACTTTTGGCAAATTGTATGGCTAGGATACAAGATTAAGCTTAAGCCTGTGGCCATGCCATGAAAAGATATTGCTACTCCGTGGAAGACCTCCCCAGTCGAGGCACAAATTAACTATGCTTTATGCTCGGTACAAAAGGATTAGTGTTCTACATTGGTTGGCAGTTGGTGGTAGTTGTAGTGTTCGAGTGGCCGTTGTTTGATTATAAGCATGTTTCCCTTCGTCTCACCCCCCACAGCTTGACTGTTCTCTTTTTGAAACGTCTGTCTCTGTGTGTGCGTTTGTGCGTGCCTGCATGTATGTGTGTGTGTGTGTGTGTGTGAGAGAGAGAGAGAGAGAGAGAGAGAGCGATTACAGACACACACATATACACATACATATACATATATATATATATATATATACATACATACATGTGTGTCTGTGTGTATGTAGATATATACATGTGTATAGATGTATACATGTATATATCTATATCTATATATATATATGTATGCAGATATATTCATGTATATATATATAAATATATATATATATATATATATATATATATATATATATATATATATATATATATATATATATATATATATATATATATATATATATACATGTAAACACATACGCAAATAAATATATGTCTACATATTTGTGTTTATGTATGGGTATGTGTGGGTGTATAATTTAGACGTATATATGTCGGGCGCAACACATAATCACCGATCTCGTATCACGTATTTTATATGTACGTATATATATGTGTATAAGTATAAATATATATATATATATATATATATATATATATATATATATATATATATATATATATATATATATATGCAAAGACTAACACACACATATATAAGTATATGTATGTATATATGTGTATGTGTTTGTAGGTGTGTGTGCGTGTGCGTGTGTATGTGAGCCTGTGTGTCTCCACACTTGTTATATAACTAAACATTGTTTTGTATAACTTACAATCCCGCATTTCTTCTCAGATTTACGACCTTTCCTTTATATGCCTTTTAATTGCTCAATTTTTTTTTTTTTTTTCACAGTGTGTCACAATCTGATACCATACTTTAGGTTGCTTCATTCAGCCTAACCACGATTCTCTTAATTTCTTATTCTCATTTAATCATTCGCTTTATATCTCGTCTTCATAAAGCGGCGAACTAGCAGAATCGTTAGCACACCTGGCAAATTGCTTAACGGCATTTCGTCTACCTTGACGCTCTGTGTTCAAATACCAGCGAGGTCGACTTTGCTTTTTATCTTTTCAGGCTCGATGAAATAAGTACCAGTCAATATACAGGGATCAATATAATCGCTCCCTTTAAAAAAATTCTGGCCCTGTGCCTATCATAGAAAGGTTTAGTTCTTGTCCGTCCTCATAAGTGGGTGAGCTGGCAGGATCGTAAGCACGCCGGGCAAAATACTTGACGGAATTTCGTCCACTTTTACGATCTGGGTTCAAATTCCGCTGAGGTCAACTTTGCTTTCATCTTTTCGGGGTTCTGAAAAATAAGTACCATTTGAGTACTAGGGTCGATGAAATCGTATAGTCTTTCCTTATCTAAAAATTTCGGGCTTTGTGCCTATTATAAAAACATCATTTCCTGTCCTCATATTCTCTCATTCCTTTTATTCCTCTAACACGGCGAGCTAGCAGTATCGTTAGCACGCCGGGCGATAGGCTTAGCGGTATTTCGGCTGTCTTTACATTCTGAGTTCAAATTACGCCGAGGTCGAATTTGTCTTTTATCGTTTCGGGGTCGATAAATTAAGTACCAGTTGCGTACTGGGTCGATCTAATCGACTGGCTCTCTCCCTCAAAATTCCGGGCCTTGTACCTATAATAGAAAAGATTCCTGTGATTCCTTCAACTGGTGATTTCTTACAAAATTCTGCTTTTGTTTATAGAATCTACATTTGCCAACAGATTTAAAACTATTCTTCATATCGTTCTTATACAACGGAGATTAGCAGAATTCTTACAGGATCAGGAAGAAATGGTCCTGAAGTATTCTTCCAGCATTCCATCAAACTGGGAAAATAAAGTACAATACCAGTCTTGTATTTAATTCTGTGGAAGTGTGATAAGAATTTTGTTTCCCAATCACATGGTTGTGGGTTCAGTCCCACAGCGTGTCATCTTGGCCAAGTGTCTTCTTCTATAACTTCGAGTCGACCGGCCAAAGCTTTATGAAACTGAAGGAAGACCATCGTATATACATATGTGAGTGTGTATCTGTCTGTTTGCCTGCCTGCCTGTCTGACTGCCTGCCTGCTTGTGTATTTGAGTGTTTGTGCTTGTCCCCCGCCACCGAGCCATCGATTGACAACTCGTATTGGTGTGGTTACGTCCCCGTAAGTTAGTGCTTCGGCAAAAGAGAGCGACAGAATAAGTACCAGGTTTAACAAAAGAGAAAATAATTGCTGAGGTCGATTCGTTCGACTAAAAATTCCTCAAGGCAGCGCCCCAGCATGGCCGCAGTCTAATGACTGAAACAAATGAAAGGTAAAACATAAAAGAAGACTATCACCTGCCAACTACATTGCTAGTCGCGAGTAGAAATTTGCGGCAATTTCAGGCTCACAGAATCAGTGTTCAAATTCTACCGCGGTCAATTTTGCCTTTAATCACACAAGAATCGATAAATTAAACTACCAGTAAATTATCAGAATCAATTTGACTAACCGAAATCCATCTATCATAATGTTGATCTTAAGCTCAGTATTGAGGTAATTTAATGGTGATGATCTGGAAGAATCTTTAGAGCATCGAACAAAAATGTCTCGGTGGAAAATTGCCTTTCAGTATTTGTTGATTTTTTCCATTCTCAGTTTCGGTTCCACCAGAGGCAGTTTTGCCTTTCATCTATCTTGATTCGACAAAATAACGTAGCAGTCAAATCTTGGAAGTCAATGATATTGAAGACCCTCGGATCAAATAATAATAATGATAATAATAATGCACGAAGATTGTAGTAGTAGTTGTAGTAGTAATAGCAGCAGCAGCAGAGAGCAGCAGCAGAGAGCAGCAGCAGTAGTAGTAGTAGTAGTAGTAGTAGCGAATAAATTGGGAACAAATTGTGTCGAAGTTTCCATTGTCACCCATTTAGATTTTCTTATAAGTTTAAAACTTATGAAAGTTTGTTTGACCATAGGTGAAATCATGTGATGTACTCCACCTTATTTAATTTAGGCTTTCTTAGAAACTATCTCATCGTGACAACAATCCTAGATAGATATATGTGTGTGTGTGTGTGTGTGTGTGTGTGTGTGTATGTGTGTGCGTGCGTGTGCGTGTGTGTGTGTGTGTGTGTATGTGTGCCTGTGTGTGTCTGTGTCCATATATCTATATATATATACATACATATACATAAATACATACATATATACACATACACACAAATATGCGCACGCACACACAAACATGTTTAATTAGCACATAGTTTTCACGGTAAACTGTAACATTTTCTCGAAATTGCTTGAATGCAGCCTTGTTAAACAATACATATGCTAGTATTAAATAACCTAGAATAATGAGAATATTAAAGCTAACCTGAAGCACATAAGACATGCAGAAACACTGGGCAGTAAATAAAATATATGATAATCATGAATAAAAAACTCAGAAAATATTTTGCTGTATCTGATTTCATAATCTCTAAGTAATAATATTTTCAAGCGCCAACAAATATACGAAGAGTCTACATTCAACTTCGTGGCAATTTACTCATCATTATTTCCTAAATAGATAAAGCGTATGCTTTACTGATGAGGTAAGAATAAGACTGAAACATGCCTGGAGAGGGATACTATACTTTTAGAGGTGACTAATATTACTATTATTAGCTATTGGCTAATAATTTTTTTTTTCTGCGCCGTCGGGGGGACCAACTTGTAGTTAGGATTTCATTATCTCATTCATTAATTATTGGTGTCTGACATATGTGCAGGGATTGAATGGCTGTGAAATGTGTCACAGTCGATTATATCATATCTATAGATTAAGTGGTCCTCTGGGAGGATGAAAACCACGGTTAACGGTACCAAGATTTGAACCTGGAGTGCATACAAACGTAAACGAAAACAGCTGTAAATTTCGCATTCTATATTTTATATATTATATATGTAAGGCATAATATGTCATATATGTATGTATATTGTTATAATTGTCTTTTTAGTAAATAAATAAATTGACATAATATAATGTCTATAAGTTGATGAATACCACCTATCAATCCCCGCCATTTATTGCTCTCTCTCTCTCTCTCTCTCTCTCTCTCTCTCCTTCTCTCTGTATATATATATATATATATATATATATATATATATATATATATATATATATATATATATATATATATAAGCAATGTTAATTCTCTAAATGAAGTATTAACAGTAACTGCACGATAAAGTGAAGTATATTGCCACTTAAGTGTGGCTGACCCCTAGGGGTGGATGTTACTGTTGCTTTTAGCCCCAGGAGGACATCATATATATATACGTACTCAGATATATATGTTTATATGCGCATATTCAAACAAATAGATAGGCACGCAGATAGATAGACAGACACACCGATAAACGCGATGAGTCATAACAGAACAAATATCAAAAAATACATTACAGTGACCCACACATGCAAACCGTAAAATATAATATTTCATTATTTCGTTTGATATCACGTTTGATGACATAGCCAGGTGAGGATGACTAGACAGAAAAGCTCGACAGTCGACAAAGGATATTGATACTGTGATATTCAAAAGCCGATACCAGATATCAGAAGTCTTCTTGCGTTTCGTATGGACACTCTCTAACATACCTGATTGAATCGCAGCTGAAATGCGGAAATGCGTGTTATTGGAAATATGACAAGTAGTCTAGATATTACGTTATACATACGCATGCACGAATTGCGCCGTCAGACTCACAAACAGGAATACGTTGACACACATACCAAAATATGTGTGTGTGTGTGTATATATATATATATATATATATTATCTATATATATATATACGTGTGTGTGTATGTATATATATATATATAAATATATATGTAGATATATACATATATATACATATATATACATATATATATCTTATATACATATGTATATATATATATATACATATATATACATATATATATTATATATACATATGTATATATATATATATATATATATACATATATATACATATATATATTATATATACATATGTGTGTGTGTGTGTATGTATATACTCATATATGTGTATATGTGTATACGTGATTAGGAACATGTGCGACTGGGTATTTGCTATATGTATCTTTATAACTATATACATAAACATGCATGCATACATATATATATATATATATATATATATATATATATATATATATATATATATATATATATATATATATACATATATATATATACATAGATACATACATATATACACACATACAAGTTCACACCCATCCATGCACATTCGCACACATACACGTACACCAATCAAACACGCGGACAATATCTATACGTATGTAAATATGTACACGCGTATACATATATCACGCAGATATCTAAGTATACATATATGCTCACTTTTATACACGCTACGTATATGTTGTATACTTGATATGTTGTCAGTGGAGTTACAGCGTCAGAGAAAATTCCACTTGGTATTTGTTACAAGTCTGTATAATATTAGTTCGAATCTCACAATAGTCGCCTCTAGCGTTCACATTATCAAGGTCCACCATAAAAAAAAACAAAAAGAAACCTAAAAATAAATCGAGGCGGGGCTTTGGATTAGTATCCCATTTACATAGTCAGACGGGATGACTTGCATTATCATTAGGGGCTTTTTGGGCTCTTATAGCAACGCATTACATAACCCCGGTGCCAAAGTGTGCTAGTGTTTAACAAACGCCTTTTTCTTGGAGAACATTGTTGGTAATAAAAGCAGGAAACTTTGTTAAGAAGCAATTTCTAATTTCCTTCTAAAACCCCTTGCTCATGTCTGTGCAGAAACATGATCATCCCTCCCGATTCGCATTCGTGGACAGACGTCCTGCATTCAGGAATAGAATTTCTTTTTATTTGTACATTAAAACTGCCTTTGGTTTCATGTTGTGAAAATATCTAAGTATCTTAACAATTTTTCAAGCCGATCACATGAAGGAATCGTGCTTGTCTCCATTTTCCCTAAAAAAGAAAATAGTCTCGTTGAATTCACGGAGATTCTCGTAGACAAAATAACAAATCAAGGATCACTGCTCTTGGATTATATGTATGACAGGGTGCATTGTCGTCGTGAAAATCCAAATCGGGCGCTCCACTGGTTCGTTGGTTTTCGCCGAATGTCCTTCCTCAAACGCTTCAAAACTTTGCAATAGAACTCTCGATTGATGGAAGGGCCTTGGGGTGGGGGATGAATTCTCGATGCGCAATATTACATTTCGATCATGTTTCTGCATATATCTGCACAAACATGAGCAAGGGGTTTTAGAAGGAAATTAGAAATTGCTTCTTAACAAAGTTTCCTGCTTTTATTACCAACAATGTTCTCCAAGAAAAAGGCGTTTGTTAAACTCTAGCACACTTTGGCACCGGGGTTCTGTGATGCGTTGCTATAAGAGCCCAAAAAGCCCCTAAGGAATTTTGAAAGAAGCATCAATAAAACTAGTTTTTAAGCATCGCATGGCTATAGGGTCCGTAATCAAAACGGGTTCATGAATAGATTGTTGAAAAGCCCAGATAGGTCCTATCAAGTAATGTATAGTGTAATTGTTATCGTTAAACAATTCTGTAGGTTCCCTGTCATTTGATGAGGAAAGCCTGGTCTGGATTATAATAGAGAGATAATAAGGTACCCAACCGGATTCTAAATCCTTAGTCCTTTATATTTTGTATGCATATATATATATATATATATATATATATATATATATATATTACAATTAAAAGGGTAAAGGATTATCAATTTATTAATTTATTAATAAGTTAATAATTAATAATTTTTACCAAGCTCTTCGGTATGTAAGCACCATTATCGGTGAGGAACTTATTTAAAAGTTCTTATACATTTATAAACAGAAATTAAGGGATCAGCAACAGGTTGCTTCACCACATACCGAAGTTCAGAAATATCAGCTAAATTGCTGAGACTCCAACAGATGGCAGTTACCTGCAACTCACATAGGCAAAACAAGAAGAAAAATAACGAACTAAACTCGCCATAGTTAATCATATACATGTTTCTGGTTTAGAAGGAAAAACTCTTCATTACCTCATCGGTATGATGTTCCAGTTGTAAATTCGACGATACTGGCAAATGTGCATGCATGACCGAGCGCCATCATAGCAATCGACACAGTTTGAAAGTATCTCCAAATCCACATAGGCGAGCCAGCCTATGGAATATCATACCGATGAGGTAATGAAGAGTGTTTCCTTCTAAACCATAAACATGTACATGATTAACTATGGCTAGTTTAGTTCGTTATTTTTCTTCTTGTTTTGTGAGTTGCAGGTAATTGCCATCTGTTGGGGTCTCAACAATTTAGCTGATATTTCTGAACTTCGGTACGTGGTGAAGCAACCTGTTGCTGATCCCTTAATTTTTGTTTATATATATATATATATATATATATATATATATATATATACTTAAACAAGTACCCTACTGTTTTCATCATCGTGAGATTTTCTCCCTCAAATTGTGTCGTTTCAAGCTATCCCACACAGCTTGAATCCTTTCTCTAATTGCTTTTTTTTTTTTATATTTATTAGAAAACTTATAACCCTTTCAGCCTTTCCATTCCCTGCCCTACACATAGCCTTTACTTTTGGCAATATTCTACTCACGCGATATCTTTAATTAATCGCTCTCTGTCCATATAGTTTCCCCTACGTTTCTGAACGAGTCTATCACACTATCTGCCTGTCTATATATGTATGTCTTTATGCATACGCTCACACAATGCATATATATATATATATATATATATATATATATATATATATATATACGCATACACACACATATATATATATATATATATATATATATATATATATGTATATATATATATACACATATATATATACATGTATATATCTATGCACACACACACACAAACATATATAGGTGTGTGTGTTTTGTGTGTGGGAGTATGTATTTATATATATATATATATATGCATATACACAAACACACAGTTATATATACTTGCAAATATCTATATATAGATAAATAAATAGATATATATATAGAGAGAGAGGGAGAGAAGGAGAGGGAGAGGGAGAGAGAACGAGAGAGAGATGCATATATACATGCATATATATATTTATATACATATATAAACGTATGTATATATATATATATATATATATATATATATATATATACATGCATATAGACATGCGTATGTATGTGTCAGCGTTTGAGTTTTTATGTGTATATATCTATGTAATTGTGTGTGTACACTAGCAATCTATCTATCTATCTAACAATCTGTCTATCTATCTATCTATCTATCTATCTATCTATCTATCTATCTATCTATCGATTTATCTATCTATCTACCTATCTATCTAGCTAGCTAGCTATGTGAGCTCACGTGTGTGTAATTTGTGTGTGTGTGTGTGTATGCGTGTGTGTGATTGCATCTGTATGTATTTGTGAGTGTAATTTCCTGTTCTGGTCTTCTTTATCGTCCTCCGTCTGATGGCTGAGAGCCGGAGGGTACAGAGTCGTCGACAAGTTAGCAGTTATAATTTATATTGACCTAACTTAAATACGTAGATTATTTTCTCTTTTAACCTTCTCACCTTGAAGTTTTAAGCTGTTCTCATGGACACAAACTTTCGGTGAATCTTCAATTACAAACAATAATTACCAGAAATATGTATAAACGTACACACACGATCACACATTTACGTACACATTCTTACTCACCGCTATTACGAAAGCGCGCGCGCATGTGTGTATGAATATGTATTTGCTATGCATATCTATGTATCTTTCTATTTAGGTGTTGACATGTAATGCAGCAAATTAATAAATTCATTTAAATATATACACTCTATACACATTAATACGTGCATAGAAGCACGCATGTTCGTATCTGTCTGTCTGTCTGTCTATCTATCTATCTATATATCTATCTATCTATCTATCTATCTATCTATCTATCTATCTATCTATCTATCTATTTATCTATATATATATATATATATATATATATATATATATATATATATATATATTATATATGTATGTATATATATATATATATATATATATATATGTGTGTGTGTGTGTGTGTGCGTATATACATAGATACATACATACATACATATATATATATATATCCGTATCACGTTCTCACGTTGTTGATTTTTGCTATTGTTTTTTGTCTTTCTTTGAACTTATATATATATATATATATATATATATATATATATATATATATATATATATATATATATATATATATATGGACTAAGATCCCAGTTGACAGGCCGCTAGTATTTATGGTGTTAAAGACTTTCGGTATGCAAATTAGGGACTCCTTCATAGAGTAACTGTTGCATTTGTTGACTATATAAACAGTTTGACTGGAGATTGTCAGAGTGATGTAGACACCTCTGATGAAAAACCCAAAATGTTCGAAAATCAATTAAGGTTGTTCATTTTTTTCAGTCTGCGTTTGACATATATATACATATATATATATAAATATATATGCACATATATATATATATATGCATATATGTGTTAAGGACGTCACAAACGTAAACAACATGATATACGAAGTGTATGTTTATGCAATGTGTTTAGAAAGGATTCATTTAATTCAATAATTCTCAGACATATTTTAATAACAATTCTACCTTTTTATACTTTCTCATTTTCAACGTCCCCCGCTTGCTACGATACAGTGCTCTCTCCTTCTCCGCCATTTTAATATATACATACATGTAATATCAAACCAGAGCAATTTAGTTCAAGGTACCACTTTGACGCGGGTGACTACTTACCACAGCACCACCCTATTATAAGTTGGATACTGCAAGCATATGCGGTATATATTCAGCTTTGTTTATTTACTTATTCACATTTCGAAGTCTGCTATGGTTGTTAATGTTGTCGTTGTTGTTGTGATTGCAGCTAACTAGCGGTTTATCATAATATTATATTTAATATTTTTTGTTGATATTTAAATGGGAGGAGAAAATTTTTTTTAATTTGTACAGATGCATCTATGCATCTATCGCCCCCTAGCACCCGCTTTTTCTCTAGTACCCATATTAAATTACCCATTGCTCCCAGGGGGCGGTACCGCCCACTTTGAGAAGCACTGAGATAACCAATTAAGAACACAACAGCGTTTACATTCACTATATTTTATTATTTAATACTGTTGTCTACTATAACGTGTCAAAAGGTTTCGTCGCACTTCTACAATTCTGGGTGCCTGCATGCATAAAAAAGAACCTCCTATTGTCTTACAAACCAAAACTTATTTAGATGAATTTACAATATTACAAATTAAAACAAAACAGGTTGGTCAAACTTTTTATGTTTTACTTGATTCAGTCATTTGACTCTGGCCATGCTGGGGCACCACCTTGAAGAAATTTTATTCGAATGAGTCTATCCCAGTATTTAGTTCTTGTTTAAAGTCAAGTACTTTTATCTCACATTAATACCGAACCTCTAAGTTATGCGGATGTAGTCTCACCAACACCGGTTGTCAAATAGTGGTGGGGGATACATACGCACACACGCACACGCACACGCGCCCACGCACACGCACACACACACACACACACGCGCACACAAACACACTTATTTTTAAAAATTAATATTTAGCAGAAATAACAGAGTAGCATCAGAGGCTACGGAAAAAAGACGGAACTGCCCGATCAGTCTGGAAATATCTCGACCGTTGCTTTTCAGGCAATTACGGACCCTGCCAGTATGTGTATATACAACTATATGATTTGATTGCTGCATTAGAGGGTTTAGCTCTTATTTCTAGCTATGTAGGTGTTTCTAACATCCTCAGTCATATCTAATGACAGTTACAGTTTTCCTTTTTGTTACAGATAACTACATTAATTATTTATATACACATTAGCAATTCGCTAAATCATCCAAAGATTTCTATGGTGTAGCCATATATGCTGGCATTGATCTCCGTCCGAGAACAACCGAGTCGGGCCAATCTCACTGAAGATGGTGCAGATGTTTTTAGAATGTCAGCTGCCCACATACATATTGCTTATATTTATTACACTATTATTCCATGTAATTATTTATTTTCTGTTGCTAGTTTACATTTGAGTTCTTTCCAAATGCTTCTTATCATTTTCTCCATATAAGTTAACAAGTTTCAAGCTACAAAGTGTCTGCTCCGTTTTCTAGTATATTTCCATACAGAAATTATCGAAAGTAAGCCCAATTGATAGGCCAGTGAAGAGAATATCAATTTGAACGCTTGGTTAGTTTTCTAATCTAGCGTGGATTTTCTGAAATTCATGTGAACAGGAATATCTTCTAAATAATTTGCTTGAAGATTTAATTGCTGATTTAACGATGTAAATGTTTGGATTCGTTGGTAATGGCGTTCATTGGGAAACCAATAAAATAATATTCAAAATTCAATAAAAACATGACGTACCTCTGCCTGATTGCTCAAAAATGTCAAACCATCATTTGTTGAATGTAGTATTATTAAGTGTTTGTGCATGGATAATGTTATTATCAAGTACGTATAACTTCGCTATACGAGACTATACAAACTTGTATGATAATTGCTTTAACACCGTGAGCTTTTTTGTATGTTTTTGGCACATATAAAAATAGAATGCACAAAATAATGCGTGCAAAAATTTAAAAGTCAATTACTTCTCTTTTTTTTAATTATATTTAACAATATGCGATAAAATCTATTGAATTATAACCGTGATTAAATAAAACCACCTCAAGTTAAAATGTTTCCAAATGGCAAAGCTTATCTCCAAATTGCAAACTAACAAAACAAAATTTATGCTCCTACTAACAACAGCAAATCGACGAAACGTTGCTACCACGTACCACATTTCAACGGATAGGTGGACTAGGCGGGTTTCTGAGAATTAATTTGAAAGAAACATATTGATATATGAACAGACATTTCATTTCTACCTTCATTTCTCTCCACTGTCATCTTTACATTTCTTATTTCTAGGAAATATTACATAACTACTTTTCCCAGTTAAATTCAATCAATCGCAAAATTTCCCCTCTACCATGTTCGAATTGAAATACAAGTTGATATCGTTAATTCAAAATGTAAAGAATTACACCTAAACATATCATTTTATCCTGTCTAACAAAATTTAAGCGATCAAATAATTTATTTATCCTTCCGTGGGATGAAAAACTAGGCGTAATCTGATTTTATTCTAACCGTAAACTTTTATCAAAGGAAAATTCCCATTATCTATATGTTATTTGTAGCACATATAAACTACAGTACCGTGTAAATTTCTACTAATTGCCAACTTATAAGTAGATGTTTCGTATTGCGATTTTTACAGATGGAACATTGGCTCTGTTTGAATCGTAATATTTTGTAGTAGAGGTTCTGAATGAGAGAGAGAAGCTGTAAGACGACCACAAAAAATGGCTGTTTCAATTTGTCGACAACTTTTGCACAGTACTATATACGTCAGTGAAACTGAAATACTTAATTGCTTATTATTGCATACGCTGAAGCTCTTTAAACTAGTCAGAAACGTCTACTTTTACTGTTCCAAGAGATATAACATCTATGGTGTATCTATTTTATTTGTCATAGCGAGGCTAAAAGCGTATGTTTATATTTAAAAAATGAACTATGTCGTAATTTCAAATTATCCAAGGGTTCTGTATAATTTACAATGAATTAAGCAATTCACATTTTCGCCAGATTCACTCTAATAAGAATTAGATTGGCCATTTTAACTGAGTTCTACTCGATGTAACGTATTAGCGACTATAAGTTATAGATCTCTTTGCATAAAGGTGGTGGATATGATGGATATTATCTTTTCTAATATTGATCTGAGGAAACTAGACACTAAGATTTTAAATCACTCTTTCTGACATCAGAGAGAGAGAGAGAGAGAGAGAGAGAGAGAGAGAGAGAGAGAGAGAGAGAGGGGGGGGGGGAGAGAGCGAGAAAGAGAGAGAGAGAGAGAGGGGAGAGAGGGAGAGAGAGAGAGAGAGAGAGAGAGAGAGAGAGACAGAGAGAGAGAACAAATCCTCTATTTCGCCTCTTTGTTTGGTCTTCGCTAACGAGGTTAAAACTGAATCTTTACTAAAGGAAAACAAAATCTGTTTCAAATTATTAATAAACGCAGTGCAGTACATTCTGAATTGATCACGATGTTGTATATGCATACATACATACATACATACATACATACATACATACGTACGTACATACATACATGCATACATATATATATACATATATATATATATACATATATATATATATATATATATATATATATATATATATATATATATATATATATATATATATATATATATATATATATATATATATATATATATATATATATATATATATATATTATTTAGTTTAAAAGAGTTCCAACACTGTCTGTTTTTTATGTTTTATTTATATTCCTGCAGAACCAATGTGGGGTATAGAATATGGAATATACAATATATAATATAATATACAATATATAATATAAAAAAATAAAATAAAAATGGATGGCACCATGAAAGAAAGTATTGAATGTAGATGAAATATTGAGTGTTCAATATAAAGGATCAAATATATAAATATATAAATATAAATATATAAAGGCGACTCGAGTTTCAGGGCTATTTCCCTTCGTCATGGCCGGTATGACAGACTTTAACAGACTGTAATTAGTTGACTGGTTTTCTGTCTTTTATACCAATTCCTTTGGACGGCAGCAGTAGGTGTTTGGCTATTTTTAGAATTGATGTCAAATCTATTTTTAGAAATGATGATATTTTAATTTATTGTTTTGTGTGGGTTGTAGGGATAAGATTGTTAAACCCCAGTAGGTGTTTGGCTGTTCTTAGAAATGATGCCAAATCTATTTATAGAAATGATGATATCTGAGAGATTTTTTGTGTTTTGGTTACAGGGATACGATTTTTAAACCCCAAGTAAGATGGATTTAATCATTGTTTGTTAAGAGTGGGTTTGAATTTCTTAATAAAGTCCTTTTCTTTGCATTTTCTTTTAATTTCATTCCGGTTGTAAAGTTTATGGAATGGAAATATAGTAAAAGTTTGATGACCACATGTTGCTAGATGGTTACTCAGTGGTATTTGGCGGACTTCTGGGTTTTTAATTTGTTGTCGATGTACCCGTGAGCGTTCCGATAGTGCATTACCTGTCTGGCCAACGTACAATTCTTCACAATTAGGGCATTTGATGCAGTAGATTAGATTTCTACTTTTGCAGTTCATGTTCGCATTGGTGAATATTTTCCCTGTTTTTGTGTTCATATATGGGCCGGTATGGATTGATCGGCATGTGCCGCATCGGCTATCATTGCATTTGGAATGAAATTAAAAGAAAATGCAAAGAAAAGGACTTTATTAAGAAATTCAAACCCACTCTTAACAATCAATGATTAAATCCATCTTACTTTGGGTTTAAAAATCTTATCCCTGTAACCAAAACACAAAAAATCTCTCAGATATCATCATTTCTATAAATAGATTTGGCATCATTTCTAAGAACAGCCAAACACCTACTGGGGTTTAAAAATCTTATCTCTACAACCCACACAAAACAATAAATTAAAATATCATCATTTCTAAAAATAGATTTGACATCAATTCTAAAAATAGCCAAACACCTACTGCTGCCGTCCAAAGGAATTGGTATAAAAGACAGAAAACCAGCCAACTAATTACAGTCTGTTAAAGTCTGTCATACCGGCCATGATGAAGGGAAATAGCCCTTAAACTCGAGTCGCCTTTATATATTTATATTTATATATTTATATATTTGATCCTTTATATTGAACACTCAATATTTCATCTACTTTCAATACTTTCTTTCATGGTGCCATCCATTTTTATTTTATTTTATTTTATATTATATATTGTATATTATATTATATATTGTATATTCCATATTCTATACCCCACATTGGTTCTGCAGGAATATAAATAAAACATAAAAAACAGACAGTGTTGGAACTCTTTTAAACTAAATAATATATTCCTCTATACACAATCATACAAAAAAACTCACCTTTTTTGTATTTATTTTTACTCGCATATATATATATATATATATATATATATATATATATATATATATATATATATATATATATATATATATACATATATACACACATATATCTATATAAAATAATAATAATAGTTATTATTATTATTATTATTATTATTATTATTATTATTATTATTATTATTATTATTATTATTATTATTATTATTGTTGTTGTTGTTGTTGCTGTTGTTTCTGCTGCTGCTGTTGTAATTGTTGTTGTTGTTGTTTCAGTTTCCATACATTATTCTACTCTAGAATGAAGTACGGGGAAGCCCCTGCGAAGCGTTTCGTTTTAATTACGTTACCAAAGTAAATGACAATGTGACCACTTGACATGCTAGGAATAGAAATAAACACAGAAAGAAAGAAAGAAAGAAAGAAAGAAAGAAAGAAAGAAAGAAAGAAAGAAAGAAAGAAAGAGAGAAAGAAAGAGAGAAAGAAAGAGAAATAAACAAAGAAAGAAAGAACGAAAGAAAGAAACACATCAAGAAATAAAGGTCGCTTCACACGCTGCTGACGTAAAAACAAAGGCGTATTAATTAATGGCGTCCTACATAATTTATACAATATATATATCTGAATAAACAAATAATTCTAATTAGAAATTTGCTCAATGAGGACTGGTCTTAAGTATGAACAACAAAAACAAGAGAAACAACGAAGTGAATAGCAACGTCATAAACGAACAACAACAAAACTCTACCAACTCTACCAAACATCCTACCGCCGCCACCACCACCACCACCACCACACCACCACCAACCACCGCCACCAACCACCACCACCACAACCAACCACCACCACAACCAACCACCGCCACCACAACCAACCACCACAACCACCACAACCACCACCACCACCACCACCACTATCTTCATCATCATCATCATCATCATCATCACCCCCACCACCACCACCACCACCACCACCACCATCATCATCAACATCATCATCCTCATCATCATCATCGTCATCATCATCATCATCATCATCATCATCATCATTATCAACAACAACAACAACAACATAAGCATCTACATTACCAACAACTTACAACGTATGTTATAGTCTTCGTGCAATCACTCTCCTCCAGGCAGGTGAGCAATCAATAGTCTTTGCTTTCGTTTCGTCGCGGAGCTGAAGTTTCAAAGCCTTTTCAAAATGGCTTCCTTTGGGACGAAGAAAAGTGAGGTTGCTATTGAGTAATGACGACTAGTCGAAAGCGGTAATGACCAGGTCTTTTAAAACAGCAAACATTCAAACAGGGTAACATCTCACATTTTATCAATAGTTCTATTTGAATTTAACCAAATCATTGTTGTTGTTGTTGTTGTTGTCCTAAGATAGCATCAGCAGATAACAGAGTAAGAAGGAAGTGCTCTAGCATGGCCGTAGTCAGATGACTGAAACAAGTGAAAGAGTAAAAGAGTAAAACAGATAGATACATAGGTATATATATATATATATATATATATATATATATATATATATTTATATATATTCTAGAGTACGTTCTGTCTTATCTTCGAAACGTCTAGTTAGAATAGAGACAGCTGATGAATGGATATTCCAAGTGGCTTTCCGTTTTCCTATGTGTTCGTTCCGTTGTCTGTAGTTCATTGTTCTAACGTCCTGTACCCTGATATGCATATATATACACATGTAGATGTAAGTATGTACATATATGTGTGTATACATGTATATATATTCTTTGTATTATATATATATATATATATATATATATATATATATATATATATATATATATATATATACAGAGAGAGAGAGAGAGAGAGAGAGAGAGAGAGAGATAGACAGACATGTAGCTATGAAAATGAAAATGAGTGAAAGGTAAAGGATAGAGTAATTATTTCCGCTGACATGATCCACCGTTCGCGGCGGGAAAATATGCACGTTGTGTTTTGTTACAAGCCATAAACATGAAATCTGAAAGGCTACGAATAGCATTTTTTTCTTTTCTTCTCCGTTCATTTTTTTTTCCTGTTCTACTTGCTTTTACTAGTATATATATGAATGTTTGTTTTGTTTTACGTGTCTTTTGTTAAAGTTAGAGAGCCCTACTTGAAAAACAGTAAATATTGTGTTTTCTTTACTGCCTGTCCCTTCGTCTATTACTCCGTATACACACGTAGGCAAACACGTAAATACGGCAGCGTCTGTAAGCACACTTTTGCGCAGTGAAATTCTAAACAAACTCAAAAGAAATATAACAGTTCAGCACGCCAATAACAGACAAAAAAAAAAATAGAAACAAAACGTAATAAATAAATGATAAAAAGATGACCATAAAGAAAGAAAGAAAATAACAAAGAAATAAAAGAAGTCTGTTTGTATATTGACATTTTGTTTTCATATAAATGTACACAAATCTATGAACTTAGCATGCTCTAAATTAGATTTTGTCTTCTCATTGAGGTCAGAATTGACCAACTAAATGTGGATTTTAACTCAAAAAGACCGCTTCACCTTTAGGCACGCAACTTTTGATAACGGTTCAAGACAACTTGTACTGCAGCTTTAGAGCTAAAACGAAATACTAATAAAGTAACATAAAAAATAATAAATGATAAGAAAAAGAAATAACCCAAGCAAACACACTCGTAGCATAAAATGAAAAACAGCACGGAAGACACATCTTTAGTTCAAAAGTACAAGAGACAAATAAGTTCATAGTGATGGCGGCAACAAGTTTCTTTTTTTAATTGTTGTTCTTTTTTGATGGTGGTGACGGTGGTGCTACCGGTTGGGATGTTGTTGCGATGATGGTGGTGCTAGTATTTAGCCCTAGGTAGAGTTAGTTCCGGCTTTAGCCATCCCTTCTATTGGTCGGTCGTGTGTGTCTAGAAACAAATTATTTAATGTGTTGTTTCTTTTATATCATAGAAAATAGGGTCCGACAAGTGAGGATTTCATTGTCATTTCTAGCGTAGGTGTTTTTATTTATCATAATTGAATATTTATTTTGTTACCTGCGGTGGTAGAGCGGTGGTGGAGCGGTGTGGGTGTATTTGATGGTCGTAGTTTATGCAAGGTTGTGCTGTCATTGTAGTGGTTCTATTATATATAAAGATGTATTTCTCTCTGTGTGTGTATGTGTGTGTGCCTGTATTTATATATGTATATATATATATATATATATATATATATATATATATATATATATATATATATATATATGTGTGTGTGTGTGTGTGTGTGTGTGTTGTGTATATATGTATATATGTGTGTGCGTGTGGGTGTGTACGTGTGTATATATATATATATATATATATACATGCCCTTGCAAATATTGTTCAAAGGATAATTTATTAATTAGTAACGAATGTATAATATAATACGAATAGTGGAGAGCTGTGCTATTTCAATTCAATTGTGAAGCATAGAATGGGGTCACTTTTTCAAACTGTCTTGCTTTCTAAAGACCTGGAATACAGTTTTTAATTATCTTTGCTAAGGGTTTCCATAAGGATATAAGTTGCTGCGATTTTTAGTAATATCATCATCATCATCCTCATCATCATCATCATCATCATCATCATCATCATCACCAGCACCATCACAACCAGCATCATCATCCTCATCATCATCGTCGTAGTCGTCGTCGTGGTCGTCATCATCGTCATCGCTGTCGCCGTATTTCGTAATCGTCAACGTCATGATCACGATCAAGATCATCATCATCATCATCATCATCATCATCATCATCGCCATCATCATCATCATCATCATCATCATCATCATCATCATCATCATGAACAACAACACGACACACCTGGAACATTTTGTTCTCACATTTTTTTTTTGTATTATGTTTCTTAGACATATCATTGTAAACATGGTATGTGCGTTGCTGCGTGCGTGTATGTGCGTGTGTATGTTTGTGTGTGTGTGTGTGTGTGCGCGCGTTTGTGTTTGTGTTCGTGCGTGTGCGTGTGTATACGGATATGTAGACATATATATACAGGTATATTCCTACATGCATGCATTTATATATATATATATATATATATATATATATATATATATATATATATATATATATATATATATATATATATATATATATATATATATATATATATATATATATATACAAATATATATATATATATATATATATATAAATATATATATATATATATATATATATATACATATACATATATATATGTGTGTATGTATGACTATGTGTCTTTACAGCCCTCACCGTTTGTTTTTACTGTCTTGTTCTCACTGTCCTGTTCTTGTTAACACTTTCACTCGCTGCAGAAAATCCAAAATTTTATTTGCTTTGCGGGAAGGACTGTTCCAACGAAGTCGCGTATTGTCCTTGCCTTCGAAACGCGGAGTAGATGGAACAGGGACAAGTGAAGAAGGGAAATACTCTTTATGTTGCATGTCTCGTTTCTCTGTTTGCTCTCTTTCGTTGTTCGAAAAAAAGTTCGTTTTCTGTTTTCGTTTTTATGTTTTCGTTTCTGATTGCGTTTAACGGTTTTTTTTTCATGTCCTGTACCCATATATGCATGTATATATACATATATATGTAGGTATATGCATATGTGTGTGTATATATGCATAAATTTATATATCATTTATATAATATATATATATATATAGTGAGAATTTACAAAAAAAAAAAAAAAAGACGAAGACGGCTGTATGAATAACAAAAAGATGTATTAGTTTAACGCTCGGAAATTGAGAAAGTATTTTATGTTTCGAGCCTACGCTCTTCGACAGAAAAGAACACAGGAGAGAACATAGAAAAGGTCTAGTGGCTAGCGATCTATCATGGCGAATGCCGGACAGAGGGATCACACAGGAGACCTAGAAAGAAGGGGAGATAATAAAGTAGAGGTGATCCCAAAACGTAGCTTTGGGATCCCAAACAGGTTCGCTCAGTTTGGGCCCATTCTTGTTCCCATATATATCGGAGTCTGCGTACCTAGATACGTCAAACTCTCTGCGTACCTAGATACGTCAAACTCTCTGCGTACCTAGATACGTCAAACTCTCTCCGTACCTAGATACGTCAAACTCTCTGCGTACCTAGATA
>NC_142942.1:47601396-47608896 GCF_046866305.1 Octopus bimaculoides
GCTGGCGTTAAGTGGAATCTGAAGGCGATGGCGATGGGGAGTGAGCACATGTGGCACGTTGCTAAAAACGGCGGCACGGATGGGGCTGCGGGTTTTCTATACGAAAGGCATGGTAGGAGGTTATTTGCTTACGTAATGATCATGATAGGGAAAAAGGAAGAGATAACACACACAAACACACACATACAAACACTTAAACAAACGCATATATATATATATAGAGAGAGAGACAGAGAGACAGAGAGACAGAGAGCTGTGTGTACATACGTACATATGCATATCAATGCGCGCGTGAGTAGGAATGTGTGTGTTCTATCTATAGACTTTATTACAATTTGAATCGTTTCAAATCGAGAGTTGTGGCCATTTTGTGGTACTGTTTTGCTACATATCTATTATTTCTTTTTTAATAGTTGGCCTTTGATGAATGATTGAGTTTGATGTTGTTGCATTCATTTGCGTTTCCTGCCGTGAAATAGGTCCATCAGGGACTCTTGGCTGCAGGAGATCTAGTTTTGCTTTGAAGACATTCATGAATGTTTTTCAAGTTTTCGGGTTGAAACTGAAGAGCTCTAAGACCTTGAATGCTAAACTATTGCAGCATGTGCTCCTGTATTTTGATGGCAAGCGTGGGACCTTTGGCGCTATAAAATGGTGGCCTATTCTGCAGTTAAAACCGCTTTCAATAACGAGGCTTAGTACGGATGGATACGAAAGCATATTTTTCTCGCCTTCGTTCCACAGAACAGAGACTTATTTTTTGAGTCTTTTCCAATACCTAATCTACTGAACTGGGGCAATTCTCTTTTGTATAACTTCCTTTTAGCTAACTTGCTTCGAGTTCCACTATTAATTTTACACCGTACCATAGGTGGGAGCGTACCATAGTTGAGAGCTATAGTCAAAACGGCTTAAAACAAATGTGCCTCAGGCCACATTTGTCAGGTTTCTTGCTCGCTTGTTCTGAAAATTCTTAGAACCCATCCGGACAGCCCTCTGCATTTCATTATCAACTTAGCGATATGTACAAGGAAGGATGTGTCATAGCTCATGTCAATATCCAGGTCACGCACTGATAGTGATCCTGGACTGCAATCTCATTTAGTCCAGTGTATTGTATCCGCATTGCAATTAACTTTTCCTGCGGATACCATTTTACACAGCTTGCAAGCGTGGCTGTGTAGCTGAAAGCATATCTAAGAGGCCGACAGTTGACAAAGGACGTATGAAGACAATGTCCAACAGGAAACCCACATTTGTGCTTCTGATGTCAACTGTCTGACAACTGTCTTTTAGAATGTCATGCAGCCATGCAGCCACATATCTTGATCTCCACCAGTGTTAAGATCAGGCAGCTTATGTTATAATATTCCCTCATCAACTTTATCGACAGCCTTCGTAAAATCGAGATGTACCAGATCGACTTTTAAGTGGATATATTGAGTTGAGAAAATGTTATCAGTTGAGCTACTGTTTCAACCTTCGGTGGTAGACTATTACAAGTTGCGTCAGGTAACTTCTTCCTGGTCGAAAACTATACTGGTTGTCAGTCAGCAATGATTTTCTTCCAGGAACGTGATTAGATTCTTCTGACTATACACCACACACCATCACACCACACACCACACACCACACACCGCAACACTTACCACCACACCACACACCACCATACCACGCCCCAGCACCTACACTATCATTCAGACACCTACACATGCACACACACACACGTCAAAGTCACCAACCCTCTTCCACACGCACTTACATGCGCTCTTATACACACTTAGGCGCACCTTCGTTTTGGGATCACCACTACTTTATTATCTCCTCTTTTTCCTAGCTCTCCTAATTTTCTAAATAGTAATCAAATATCATCAAGAACAATCAACTCGTAGTGAAAAATTTGCTGACCAATCAACCTTTCAGTTTAATACGAAAAACACCATGTCCAAAAGCTGACACGTGTAAATAACCACACCTAATCACAAAACCTTACATGCTTGACTGAACTCTGAACAAAGCTTTCAATTTTCCAAAATAGACAGTTTAACTCTCATAAATAAAACCAACAATAAGTAAAGAAGTATTAAGACCAGATAAACTTTCCACCTACTTACATTCTTTTGTGAACATGTAAATAATTTCTGACCTAACGATGACACACCTAAATATACACACCTAATTACAATGTTTTACAAACTTGATGCAACTCAACTATATTCCCCACCTATCTTAAGCAATCAGTTTAAATCTCTCTTTTGCATTCAACTAAAATGAACAACTAAATTGAGTTGCTCTATCTCCTGACCATCTAACAGATCTACTGACCATCTAACCTTTACACTTATGTAGATTCTTTTGTGAACCTCTAAAAACAACGTCCATTTATAGAAGACATACCTAAATAAACACAACTGATTACAACGTTCTACAAACTTGAAAGAATACTGAACAAAAACATAACTCCAAGGTTAATCAACGAAATTCTTCCGTATTATCTTTCCCTCAGAAGCTATTATTTTTAACATAGATTCCAAAATTTTGAAATCTTTTTCCGCCCTGAACTTGCCATTAATTAACTGGTTGTTATAATACTGATTTAACTCTCCACACACACCTATGCGACTGTAATAAATTTGGAAAAGTTATATTTTTCAAAAATTGTTTTAGCAGAATAGATCCTGGTACTAATTTTTGGAGTCTAATACTCATTTGGCCGATTTCTTTTGTCGAACGGTTAATAGGGTGGGGGGGTGGGGGCGTAAATAAACCAACGCTTATTTTCAAGCAGTAGTTAGCGATAAATACAGCAGAACCACAAGAAACACATACGTATAGGTAAACACACAGATACAGACAGACAGACACACACATAATGGGATTCTTTTAGTTTCTGTCTACCAAATCTACTCACAAAGCTTCGGTCGGCTCCGTGCAGTGATAGAAAACATCAACGCAAGGAACCACAGTGTGGGATTAGCACTTATGAAACGAGATTTTAATTAACTTATTGTTAGCGATCTCATTTCCTAATTTTGGCTGTAATTTCCATCAGGTCGAACGACCATGTAGTAATTGTTTGTAACATGAGAGCAAGGTATGATATTTGGCGAGAGTGGTCTCGACGATATCCCTGACAGCAGTATTTCTACTTGATTTTATTGAATCCGAAAGAAGAAAGACAAAATTGACATCGACGGGATATGAGCTGAGAAGATAAGACGTAACTCTATAGCATCGATTATTTTGTATGTGGCTCTAAACACTTTGCTATTTCACCACCCCTGCAACTGTCTGTATATTTTAATAGCTAAATTAACTTACGTTTTGTTGCTTGGCTGGTTGAGAGCTAACCACGTAAATACGAAAATGTGATGAAAATGGTGGGGTCCAAACATGGCCACAGACCTTAGGTTGGAACATAAAGAGGAAATTAAAGTAAAGATGTATTACAGAAAAATTTTCTCGTCAAAATCTATCAAGAATGTTAATTTAGGAGATTTTTTCCCCTTTTTGCTGCCTCTTTATCGTTCAAGATATTGGATTGCGAAGATAATGTTTGAATAATACACCGTCTTGTTTTATTTGGAAGATATAAATCCACAATTGTCAATTTCTTTAGACATACTGGAACACCGTCGGTTAAGACGACGCGAGAAATACAGGTAAAAGTCGGTATGGCCAGCTGAGTGAAATGGAGCGACGTGAAATAAAGTGTCTTGCTCAAGGCCACAACACATGACCGGTACTCGAACTCATAATTGGAAGCGAAATACCTTAACCACTAAGCTACGCACCTTCACTTTAGACGTACAGTGTTACAAAGTATAACAAAGTCACACCTTTTAAACTTGGCTTTAGAAATTAACTCTTAACTTCTACAAACTCGTATAATCAACAGTATAGAAAGTCAACCATGAACGTATAATTAATATGTTCTAAATTTGTATTAGAAATCTGAGAAACAAATCCGAATATGGCAGTATAATGTCGAATGTCGACTCAGTTTTGTAGGTGATGTTTCTTTTCTCTTCTGCATCGATTCACACAAAGTTATTTGACAACATATTTTATAGTTTTATCTCGTAACTATTGCTTGCATTCTATATCAAGTTGATGGAAGTCTATCGTCGATCAATAGTGGTACATATATACTCACACACACATACATATAAATGTTTATATATGTACCAATATATATCGATAATAAACTTCAGTCAACTTCAATGAAGAAAGATATTTTGAATTTATAATTACGAGACAAACAACTAATATAAAGTTATAGATTGTGAGTACTTTCCTTACTTAGAATTTTTCAAACACACGACTTAAACTGTAGATATTGAAGCGCTTTTTCGCCTACAATTTAATAACCTTTAATTTCTTCAAAATTGCCTTACTATATCAAGAATTCTTTGCAAAAGCTCTTTTCAATACACACACGCATACACCTACACACAAGCACACATACAAACACAAGCACACATACACACACACACACACACACACACACACACACACACACACACACACACACACACACACATATACACGGTTTCTAAAAGTAGTAGTAGACACCAAGCACATAGACCTGATCAGCACTGCTGTAACGGAACAAGAAGTGGTGACAGGAGCGAAAATCATCAAAGTTACGTCAGTTGACCTGGAGATCAAGGGAGTGTCCGGTTAAATTACATGTTAAATCACACATTTTGAAATATGATATTATACAATATATTGTATAATATCATATTTTATTGCATAGGCCTGTATCGCCTTCCTCTTTCTCTATTAGTATTATTATTAATATTTTTATTTCATTTTTTTCTAAGGCGGTAAGCGTGCAGAATAGTTAACGCGCCGGACAAAGTACTTACGGGCATTTCGTCCGTCTTTACGTTTTGAATTGATATTCACCAGAGCTCGACTTTACCCTTCATTCTTTAGGGGTCGATAAAACAAGTACCAGTTGAACACAACACTGGGGTCGATGTAATCAACTTACCTTCTGCCGTCGAATTTGTTGACATGGTGTCAAGTATTTGAATATTATAATGCCTTATTGCCTGGTATATAATTTTAATTTAGATGGTAAAAATAAGTTACCCACAGGCAAGAAAATGAAATATTAATGAAGAAGACTATTTGTGGGGTGATAACCAACAGGAGCAATTACAGAAATATGAAGTATAGAGGTACGAAGATCATAGAAAACGGCTCAAAAGTTGACAGAGCATGAACGGAATTATTTTTGTGAATTTAAAGGATTTTAACTGAATTTTGATTTCTAAGTAATTACCATTTGTTATTGATAATAGTATAAAGGTGTCGAAGTAGGAGAACGATGAAAGCATCGGGATAGATATGTTGCAGCATTTTACCTGCCCTTGGCGTCTCGCCGATGTCAGCTTTGGATTTCCTCCCCACGGAGTCTTATATATTAAAGTACCTATGATGTACTGCAGACGACAGTAAACTATTTAACTGCCTAACTTAACTAATAACAGTAAACGTCTATCGTAACTTGTAAAAGCATCTGCGCCTACTCTACTCCGATTACAAGTTCAGAATTACACCAATAATTATTGGGGTACAAGGATAAGCAAATATTGTTGAAATCCAAAGAAGGAGTCTTGGATCTAGGTTAGAAACCGGCTGTTTCTCCATTGGCAAGATATCTAGAAATAAAACTGAATAATTACATATACACGTATATAAATATGCGTGTGTGTGTGTGCATACATATGAAATATATATTTATATAGTTGAAATCTGTGTATGAAAGCATGGATGTGCGTATGCATGTTTATAAATGTAGGTGTGTGTGTGTGTGTGTGTGTGTGTGTGTGTGTGTGTGAGTATCTGGGAATCAATTAGAGATTCGTTTTAGTGAGAGAAGAATGGGGTTTACGACGAAAATATATGCAGAATGGGTAACAAGTAACGGCTGATACAAAGAGACATTTCAAAATGTAAGAACTCTACTCATCCACATATATGCATATATACATATGTACATATGTGTGGTTTGAGTGTTCGTACACACATACAGAGAAACACACACACACTCACACACACACTGTCACACATAAACACACGTACATACATACTCATAGACACAGACACACGAACACACACACATATGAATGTAAGCTTATATATTTATGTATATATTCTACGAACATATGGCGTCTCTAGATGTCAGACGTCCATTGAAATATCTACGATCACGTGATGACTTCGTCAGTGTAAAATCTTGTGTGTCTGTGTGTGTGTGTATGTTTGTGTATGTCTGCGTGTGAATGTGTGTGTGTATGTGTTTTATTATGCGTTACAGGTCATTTACAGCGCTACACCAATCCCTGGGATATACGGAAGCAGTTGGAATGTCAAGTATATTGATAAATTCAATTTTCAATACAAAAAAATGGGTGAGTTTCCTCAAACTACCGGAATCGATATTAGAATTAAATTTTAAATTTACTTAAAGAAATTAGCTATTAAAATGATTATATGGACAAATGTTTAGTAATTATACTGAAACACACAATAAGTAGAAATGATCAATATAATTTTCTAAAATAAATCGGAAATGGTGATGACAAAATAAAAAGAATATAGATATATGAAATCTATGATTTGTTTGAAGAAGTGCGCTGTGGAAACTCCGGAGTATCAGAACATTACAAGGATAAAACTTCTCGAGGCTCATAAGATAGGTTTTTCGGATTCTTTGGCATATATATAACAGCGCTGAACGGGACGCGAAAGTTTTTTTTTTCCACGAGAGTTCCGGACCCCAGTAATGAACTCATTTGCATACAGCCAATCAGAGCTCACCTTGACCTTGTTGTCAAGTTAACAAACACACTCTATCAAGTAAACTCAAGACGCAGAATGGTGTTGTAAGCCTAACGATCGTCAAGTTATGCCTGATTTTAAGAGGGAAGGAGACAAGTAATTAGATAGGTTTGCATCTATACGTATTATCGGATTTTGCTAGGGACCCATATGGTAAGGATGTGGATGGGAAAAATGTGGGTAGAGGGTGATGTGAGAGCAATCCTCTCCTCTTACTGTCTTACAAAGTAAACAACAATGCAAATAACTACTCAGAGGCAGCCATGGTTGAAACACGAACAAGAACACAAGCATTATCAAAAGAGAAAAGAAGCGTGGCCATATCTTACTCAAATGGCCCATCACTTGTTATGTGCTCATAAATTAGCTTGGTAGTTGAGCTCTGGTTGGCTGTATGCAAATGAGACCATAACTAGGATCTGGAACTCCCGTGGGAAAAAAAAAATTCGTGAATGGGACAACGACCTGTCGCAAGAATGGTCATTTTTGACAGCTGTTTAGACTGGAGCAAAATGGAAATATTTTGTTCAAGAACACAACGCGTCTCCCGAACAAGGAATCGACACCTCAATCTTTACTCTCATATGTCCAACACCCTGATCACTAAGCAATGTGCTTTCGCGAATTGGACACTGAAATAGC
>NC_142942.1:47616396-47626396 GCF_046866305.1 Octopus bimaculoides
TTAGTGGTTAGGGTGTCAGCATCATGATTGTAAGATTGTGGTTTCGATTCCTGGGCCGGGCGACGTGTTGAGTTCTTGAGCAAAACACTTCATTTCACGTTGCTCCAGTCCACTCAGCCGGCAAAAATGAGTAACGCTGCGATGGACTGGCGTCCCGTCCAGCTGGGGAACACATACGCCACTGAAACCGGGAAACCGGGCCCATGAGCCTGGCTAGGCTTTAAAAGGGCG
Organism: Octopus bimaculoides; assembly: GCF_046866305.1. NCBI lineage: Eukaryota > Metazoa > Mollusca > Cephalopoda > Octopoda > Octopodidae > Octopus > Octopus bimaculoides. The sequence goes on from NC_142942.1 coordinate 47,616,628, forward strand.
CATTTATTTTATTTTTGTACCTAGAGTAGAAAAGAATATAGAACACATGAATTGATTTCAAATATGATTCGAGTGTTGGGTTCAACGAAGAGGCCAATGCATCGTTTGTGATGGAGAATATATTAAGTGTTAGTTTTATGAAACAAAGCAAAAAAATAATGACTACAAGCAAAAGAAATTACTCTACCAGCTTGTGCAGTTTGAGCGTCCTATGTCAGTTAATAAAAAGTTATGCGCTATTTTGCATTGCTTTCAGTAAAGCTCTCGTATATCCAGCTATGTTATGTTAACCGCTGTAGATAGCTTAATTTGATTCTAAACGTAGTATACATTACCTCAATTTAGCCCCGCTGTTCGTCGTCTAAACTACACATTATTCTAACAGTTTTAACCCAGCGCTGTATTTCACGTAAAATAAACCCGCCAGTCTTTTTAATAACTGCATCAACAGATTCTCCAGCAGGTGAATACTATGATCTAATTAATGCAACATGCTGCTAGGCGCTAAAACGAGCATAATTCTACCAAAAGCATCAACTTCACATTAATGATATATTTTTAATCCTATCGCGGAAATATCATCAGGAGTTGAAGGATGTGTTTTTAATGTTGACCTTGACAACGTTTAGCAGCCAACATCTCAAACGTATTTCAATCGTCTGTTCTTCCATATAAAAAGAAAAAAAAATGTATTCACGCAAATCAGTTGCGTATTAGTTTAAGAAAAACAGCTCTTCCAATAGCTATCTACATATCCATGTCTTACACACACACACAAACACACACACACACATACACACACACACACACACACACACTCACACACACACACATACACACACACAATGTGAAATGAAGAGCCATATTGAAACTGTGTGAGTATGTGTGTAGTATGCATACGTTTACATACATGTGTGTGTGTTTGTGTATGTGTATATGAATATAGATCTATATCTATATCTATATATCATATACATATAATCTTCTATGTATGTCTGTGCACCTATGTGAATATGTATGTGTGTGTGCATGTGTGTGTAATGTACATACATATACACATACATTCATAGCTGCACATTTTCATGCATGTATGCATTATATCAATTTCTTTATCTTATAATTCAACGCAGAATCTCTCTTACCGTTGATATGATCAATTTCAATACGCGAATCTTCCCATAACCCAGGCAGTTATCGCCCAAACAAGACCCCCATATAACACCATCTACCCTGTCTGACCTGATAGTACCTGCAGTTGCTATGTCTGAAACAATTATCTTCAAAAAGTTAGACGAGAAGGCGGTGGTGTCCATAACCTTTATAGATATTTCCAGACTGTTGAAATCGGTGCTATTACCGCTTAGCTACGTTTGAAGACTTGCAGGTCGTTGTCTTATCAATAAAATGAATAATGTGTGGGGTAGGGACTAGCAAGGGATTATGTAACTGGGGAGAGAATTGTAGATAGATATTTATTGCGATTAATTAAAGGTAGAAGTAGAAGTTAAGTGAGGCAAAGTAAAATGAAGTAGCGAAGCTCAAGTAATACAGGTAGCTAGCCTAAAGGGGTAGGATAGTGAATGAAGAAGCAAATTGGATTCAAATTTTGGCATAGAGAAAGAGAGTGCTGGGTAAGAGGTAAGTCGATCACATCGATCTAGGTTTTCAACTGATACTTATTTTATCGACCCCGAGAGGATTAATGACAAATTTGACCTCGGTAGAATTTGAACTCAGAACGTAAGAAGCTCAGATAACACAGCTCGACGCCTTACGAAGAGATCAAAATTATCAAGCTTTTTGAACTTGATTTGTTCTTGGTGTTAACCATAGATTCGTCCTGTTGGGATGGTCTATAATCAAAGACGTTCCAATATTGATCATCCTACTTTTTTTAAGCCAAAGTGGATAAGTGTTCAAGGACTATCTCATCGAGTGCGTCTTTATCAGACGCCTTGCGTATTACTTGAGGGTATAATCTGGTAAGTATTCCATTTCAGACCAAAAAAGTGGAGTATGGAACTCATCGCTGAGCTTGTATTCCTCATGTATGAGAGTGAACACTTGCTATTCATGCGTTAGTTATGATACTCACTGTTTATGTGTAACATATCAGCAACATCTCAAATCAGCATTAATCGAATCTATGTTTCCCTTTTAGAATCACACATACATCAGCACTATTCGAATGTTATGGGTTGCCTTTATATTAGAGATCGATCAGCGCTATTTGAATCTGTTTTTTTTTAATATATATTTCAGTTCGACCAGCACCATTTGAACGCGAACCTCTCTTTACACTTCAGCTTCAAGAGCATTATGGGAACGGCAGTTTTTCTTTATATTTGAAATCGATCAGCATTATTCGAAAGTGATTTTTTTCTCCTTCAGAGTCTCGGATAGATATCTCTGCGCTATTAGAAAAGTCTTCAATCCACCATTGCTAAAGCATTTTTCGGGTCTAGAAATGTGAAAACCAAAATCTTGTGCAGGATCATCACAAAAAAAAAGATGTTTGAATAGTGTTATGGCTTTAGTTTATATACACCCAGGTTAGTCCTAACGAAAGAAGCCAACGTGAAAATTGCAAACCAACTATGACCAAAGCCATCTACTTACTTAGTAAATAAAAATGTCACACTTCATAATAAAGAGGAATTGATGTCGCTGGGGTTACGATAAAAGAGACGTGAACAAAATAAGTAATAACACTAAGCTATTTAGTGTGTTGGTGAGTGGAGGTCAATATTATTTTCTTATATCTTAATGTTTGTTTTTTTGTTAAGGTGGGGAGGATTAACTCATCTCTAGAGGGCAGTAGACGAAGTGGCAGTATTATATTTACAACGATTCAGGTAAATGTACCACTTACATGCGAAATTTATGTTGTAGCTTATTTATAAGAATTTCAGTGTTTACAGTTTTCATTGAAGAAACAAAGCTTTCCGTATAAGATGACAACTAGCTAAATAGGTTCTTATATCAAAAGTCTACACGGCTGATCTCACCATAGAATGTCTATGTGTTTGGAACTTGTTCGACTTTTCCTGCAAACTTTTATTGGTTGTGCTTGCTTTTTTTTTTTCATTTTTATTTTTACGTATTACAAATTTCAAAAGTGGCTTTTCAAAAAACAAAGAAAAAATACAAAAAAAAAAGAAAATCCGTCTGGGCCACATCGGTTATCTAAATAAAAGGATTCTAGATTTTGATTGGTCTTAATATAAACTGAATTCTCCGCTAAGTTTACGCTTAATTGAGAGCTAACTGGAGTGGTTGGGATTCATGTAATACTTAAGAGTCACAAAACTAGGTTCCGTATTTCATACACAAAACACACATAGGTACATTTACATAAGTACACAGTCACACACACACACATACACACGCATATTCACGCACATGGGCATTCATACAATAAAACCAGTTGTTTAATGCATCTTTAGCAAGCAGATATAACTATCAAAATGTAGTCAACTAATGTTTATCGACCACCATTTGATACTTTTGAGTAATTAGATTGCAAAATAAAGTGAACTCTTTTCATCAAACAGAGACGCGCTACTATTAGAGAGATTTTATCTCTTGTATTTCTGAAAACGCGAAGTCCATAGCATACCAACGCACACATTGCGGGACTAATATCCCGGTGTGGAACTCAGTATACGTATATGCCAGAACGAAGCGTTAGCTGGTAGATTGTTTGAAGTGATGTATAATTTTAATGTATTTAATGTATTAAGGCGGTAGTCAAGATTTTGGATAAAAATTATTTATTTAGCGCTTTCATCTCTTTTGAGATGAATCTCTCAAAAGATGTGAAATTGCTAAAAAAATATTTTTTTGTTTCAAAATCTTGACTATCTCATTTTTCTCAATACATACATACACTTATATATGCATACACACGCACACGTTTACATACACACGTGGTGCATGTTATGAGAGCATACTCTTTCGCCAGTGACGGTTGGCTTAAATGATTGCATGTATACATGCATATTTAAATATATGCATATTTGTGTATATGTATGTATATAAACCTATGCAATGAATAAAAATGACAAATTTAACAAACAAAAATCAATCGATTTTCAACGTTTATTGAGGTCTCTTAGGTAGCAGGAAACTATACATATTCTTTTCTACTCAAGGTACGAGGCCTGAAATTTTGGGGGAGGGAGCCAGTCAATTAGATCGTACGAAATTGGTAGTTAATTTATTGACCCGGGAATTGATCTCAGAACGCAGGGATAAATAGGTACTGAAAGATGCTGTCGTCTAACATCCAACAATTTTTTGCCTATGGGCTGCGTTGAATAGAATTAAAGTTTGATTAATAAACGTGAAGCATGGCTATAGTTCAATGAATGGTACGAGGGAGAGGATAAAAGATCATGCGCCAGAGCTAATCAATTTGCTGTGTAACTAAGACGAAAATACGATGGTTTCGTTTCAAATACGTAGCAAAACTTACAAATCAATTAACTGCGGAGATTTTCAATGTAACACGATATTTGAAATTATAGAAAACCGATTCAAGGTAGAAAAGAGAAACAGACCTACTTCTGGGACATTTGACCGATTTGTCAAATTTCAGTGAACAAATTTCAGACAGTCAAGTGAATAAATTTCAGACAGAAGCATTTTTATTTCTTTCTTTTCAGCGTGCTATTTTATTTTGAATTTTATTCCTTGTTTCTTTTCATTTATATTACAGTTTTTTTAATGTTTTGTTTTCATATAAGTTACATCATTTTAGCTCATTTTTTTTCCTTGCTTCACTCATATTGTTATGGTTATTTGGCATTCAAAAATTATCTTGAACAAATAATATATATATATAAAAAAAGGTGTTAATACAGATTTATTGCAATATATTTTATGATTTTGACAAAAGTAAATTTATATGACACTGGGGATATAAAATTTAAATTTTCTCAAAAGTGGGAAAAAAATGACATCTAGGTTAGAAAATTAAGCGTAAAAACCTTTTGTGCCACGTATAGTTTTCGTTTCTTTATTTGTATTTTAAAAAATAAAGTTAAAGCTGTGATGATTTAATATAATCGCACACACATATATGTGCATGTGTATATATATATATGTGAATACACATATGTGCATATATCTAATTTCGTTATAGAAACTAACATGGATAAATAATAATAATAATAATAATAATAATAATAATAATAATAATAATCCTTCCTACTGTAGGCACAAGGCCTGAAATTTAGGGGTGGGGATTTCATCAACCCTCAGTGTTTCGCTGGTACTAAATTTATCGACACCAAAAGGATGGAAAGCGAAGTCAACCTTGGCGGAATTTGAACTTAGAACGTAGCGGCAGACGAAAGGCATTTCGCCCGGCGTGCTAACCGGTTCTGCCAGTTCACTACCTTAATAAGAATAAGAATAACAAGATCGGGTCGAAAGGTTTTGGAGTGAGAGAAATGTAAGATTTTGTAGGTTGTTCCTGTTCAAACGCACATGAAGCTAGAAAATAATAAACCAGACATAACAATAACACACAAGAAAATGAGAAGTTGCTTAAGAATTGATCCATCGCGTCCGTTTCATTCCAGGATCTTAAAGAAAGAGGATGAAAAAAAATATATATATATCCGGAATTGTAGAACTATCGAACGCGTCCTTCCTATTCCATAAAACCACTGGGTAGCATCTAACTGTGATTTAACAACTATTTCTAGATAGACAATCTACCTCTTAGAGGCTTTCTGCAGTGAGCTTCCAAAATCTCTCTTTTCATAGATCATACGAACACTTCAAGCTACGTAAGCCAAGAAATTACGGAGTGGGAGGTTTATGTTCTTATTTCAATGATTCTCAATAAATTTATTGAATTTTTAATGAAATTACGTCTTGAAATCAACGAGAAATATTTGGTTAGACATAAATCGTCTTTATTTCATTAGTTTAATAACAACTTAAAAATTAAAAAGCAAGATGCAAAGAATATGAAAATAAACATGATAAGTCTGTCAGAGCTATGGCTGATATTACAATAAATCTTAAACTCAACATATCAACCAAATAAGGAGTAGGTATAATTGCTATGATACCCACGGTAGTACATACCTAAACTACTAAATAACATCAAATAGCGCTATCTTAATAGAAGATAACAGAACTGAACAAATCGTCATTGCTCTTTCATTACCTATCTGTAATCAGCGAATATTGCGCCTTCATTTATTGAAATTTTTAATGAATGACTTAATAAAACTCCAATGTTTATTTGTTTGCATGGCTGGAGCTACGCACTCAACGATCGTATGTAAACGCTAAAATCGAGGCCGTCACAAACAACTCGCACACAACTTACTTCACTGAAAAAAACACACGAATAATTAGTAATAAACAGAGCAAATAATGTTACTCCGAGAACAAAGAAGAGCAGTGAACAAGAGGACAAGGGTGGGTGGCGGCTTAGTCCAGAGGTTCCTATGGTCATATGACATGTCACATAATTTGGCATGAAACAGCAAATTTTCTCTAGCAAAAGATTTGATTTGTGTTATGCATAATCATATCATGCTCTCTATCATAATCAGTATCATACATTATAAGTGAAGGCGTATGATTGAGGTTGTTATTAAGGTATTCAGCCCACGATCGGTCATAGGATCGCGGTTTCGATTCCCAGACCGGGCGTTGTGGGTGTTTATTGAGCGAAAACACCTAAATCTCCACGAGGCTCTGGCAGGGGGATGGTGGTGAACCCTGCTGTACTCTTCCGCCACAACTTTCTCTCATTCTTACTTCCTGTTTCTGTTGTGCCTGTAATTCAAAGGGTCAGCCTTGTCCACACTGTGTCACGCTGAATATCCCCGAGAACAACGTAAAGGGTACACGTGTCAGTGGAGTGCTCAGCCACTTGCACGTTAATTTCACGAGCAGGTTGGTCCGTTGATCGGATCAACTGGAACCCTCGACGTCGTAAGCGACGGAGTGCCAACATGTATGTATGTATGTATGTATGTATGTATGTATGTTTGGAAGGGTGAACATATGGATGGATTAATGAATAGATGAATGATTGTTTGTCTGTATGGAGATTTCTCTTTCACGTGTTTATCTTCATTTTGATTCGCTTTCTTCCAGAACGTTTCATTCATGTGCAACTTTCTCAGTTCTACACTGAATACTTTCTATGGATTCTAGCTGAAAAGCGTAACAAAACATTCTCACTTACATCCATAAGTTAATAGTTAACAAACCAAGCAGATCAATTAATAGGAACATTTTTCACGCTTTTTACTCTTAACTAGGCTTTTAATACAATCGGCAATATTAATAATTCATAAAATAAAACGGGCAATCCCTTTCACTGATTAGAGATCAAAGAAATTATTTTAAGCTAAGCAATTTCCATGCTCCTAAAAATATATTAAAATATAATATATAATATAATAAAATATAATATAAGGCCCAGGAGTGGCTGTGTGGTAAGTAGCTTGCTTACTAACCACATGGTTCCGGGTTCAGTCCTACTGCGTAGCACCTAGGGCAAGTGTCTTCTACTATAGCCTCGGGCCGACCAAAGCCTTGTGAGTGGATTTGGTAGATGGAAACTGAAAGAAGCCCGTCGTATATATTTATATGTATATATATATATGTGTGTGTTTGTGTGTCTCTGTTTGTCCCCCCACCCAACATCGATTGACAACCGATGCTGGTGTGTTTCCGTCCCCGTAACTTAGCGGTTCGGCAAAAGAGGCCAATAGAATAAGTACTAGGCTTACAAAGAATAAGTCCTGGGGTTGATCTGCTCGACTAAAGGCGGTGCTCCAGCATGACCGCAGCCAAATGACTGAAACAAGCAAGAAAACGACTTAATGGCTTTAAGCTCCGTACATAGCCATCTATCACCCACTTCCGTCCCCTTTCGACTATGGCGTCCAATTAAAATGTTCTAACGCCAATGGTGGCGGGAGCAGGTTCCACCCACTTTAAAAAGTCCTAATGCAGATATTAAAAGAACTTACTTAAAGAATTTATGATATTCGTATTAAATAAAATACGAGTCAACCCGAGAGGAAAATTATCTGGGACGACTAGTAATGTTATGAAGAGAAACAGACTTAAGTGACTTGCACCAAATAACGGCTTTCAAGCACTTCGAAACCAATGAACTTGAAAGGGTACAACACTCAAATCAAAGAAAAAGGTTACTTAATGGAGGACTTTCATTCTTATTTTACTTTTCACGAACCTGGTACCCATTGCCTTTTGATGTTTAAAAAACCCTGTTATATTTTCATAAATGTTATTGGAAATTGGATTAACAATTTCTAAAAATATTTTCTATATTGTACAAGTATAACTGATTTTATTGCACGTAAATTTTAACAACAAAATCTTATGTTAACATCTGAGAGACATATGGACCCTATATGTGAACCACTGACTTGAAAGAGATAAATGAAAATTAACGTAATGCATATCAATATTCTGGCTGTCTTTCTATTAATTCACAAGGATAACATTCTCCACGGGGCGATAAACGAATTAGCAAGCCTTGATTGCGAAGCTTTCACCATTCGAAAATATGATTCATAATAATTATATTTAGCGCGATTATGCAGAAATGGAGAACATATGTAATTAGCAAACGACTATACAAAATTCAGAGAAGGTTATTAGCTTAAGACCAATGATGGAAACTTAATACAAACAGTTGCATACATGAACAAGCAACGATCTGTTTTCCTAAAATAAACTAAACTAAAATAAAATAAAAATTAAAGTGCAAATACTTGTGAGGAGACATGCTAGTCAACGACACGAATTGTGAAAATGTTACAAATTAAACCAAGAATGGGTGACGAGAATTCCGAACTAAATGTATAGGAAGGGTTACCATTACATGGTGAGTATCTGAAAAGGTGAAAATAGTTCAAATAGCCAAAGAATATGGCAGCATTGTATGTTAGGCGTAGAGCTCAAAGCTAACAAAAGATGCTTGATTGCAGCTCTGCATCGTAGTCGTCTTATAAATCCAACTGAAGCATGTAATGAAGCAGAATACGAGGTGGTATCAAAACGTTCCCGGACTAGGTCTGTAGCGCACCAATAGATGGCAGCACACGGCTGCGTGTGCAGTGAGATCTAGTAGTAACCTTCTTGAAGCAGTGTGCGAATGCTATCGCTGTATTTTCTTAGGAAGTTCTGAAATTTATGTTTTTGTGATAACGGTTTTGCTGTAGTCTGCGAGTTTTGTCATGGACAGGAACAAAGAGACAGCGTGAAATTTTTGCGTTAAACTTAGGAAGTCTGCAACAGAGACATTGAGAATTCTTTAGCAAGCTTACGGCAATGTGTCGTATGTAAGGTTCCGAATGGTACGGGCGATTCAAAAGAGCAAGAACGTTCCTGGAAGACGATGAATGATCTGGAAAACATTTCACGAGAGTCAACTCTGGAAATGTGGTATTGTGCATCGAGTAATCGTACCCCGGGGCCAGACCGTCAGTCGAGAGTTCTGCTGCGACGATTTGAACCGTTTGAGGGAGGACATTTCATGAACGTGACTGGATATGTGGGAGGCGAATTATTGGATTCTTCACCGAACTATCCTCACTCGTGAGTTTCTCGTCAAAGACAACATGGCAGCGCTTCTGCACCCACCCTATCCGCAAGATTTCGTACCTGTGGACTTCCATCTTTTCCCAAAGATTAAAATGTAGCTCAAAGGAAGCCGTTTTAATACCATTGCCGAAATCAAGAGCGAATCGCAGAAGGT
>NC_142942.1:47631396-47633896 GCF_046866305.1 Octopus bimaculoides
TTCCTTCCTTCCTTCCTCCCTTCTCTCTCTCTGTGTCTATATATGTCCCTGACTGTTCGGCTTCCTCTGCCTGTCTGTTTCTCCAGATTCCTCAGTACAAAACAATTCTATCCATTACTAGCACACGAGCAGTTAAGTCCGTGAAGTTAAGCCTTCTCATAAGTCTTCCTAAACGGGAGACCATTCGAATATTGTCATGTAACCTTCGGGAGTCATTTGGAATTGTATTTCCATTGGGACTCCACCGAAAAGCATATCGCTTCTTGCCGACGCCGAACGCACCTCCTCCCCGTTCATTGCCGCAATGCTGCCGACGACCTGACAGTTAGTGCCATCGATCTTGACATTGTTTGTTCTACATCACTGGCGTCTTGGTAGATGTGTATCACATTAAATCAGCATGACTGCACTCTGTTAGCAGTTTTCAAAGCAAGGTATATGGTTCCGTAATTCTTCCTTTGACACATAGAGGCTATAACACTTCACATATGAACCAGGACTATCTCTAATAAATCATTTGAGCTAGAATGTATGAATACACCTGTTCCGCTTTTGTATGATGCATAAATCGGTAAATTTCCTTCCTTTCTAGAATTTAGAAACAGTCTGGAAATGATGCACCACTTTTTGTTCAACAACTCTGCCAAGCTATACTCTTTTCGACCAGTCGATTTATGGTCAAGATAAAAAATATATCTTTTGTTTTGCCTGTTTTGTTCATATAACAAACTTGGGATGTATCTGTGCTACCTCTTGTTTTTGTTGTTGCTTACCTTCTTATTTTTTAATGTTCGAGTTCATATTACTGTTTTCTGTCAAAAAAAGTAATTTTTTCAATGTGAAGTGTTTACGTTCTGCTCTGTGATTAAATTTGTTTTCATTTTTTCTGTTCACTCTCTGTAAAATTGTGTTTGTCTTCGTTCGAGTACTTGAGGGCGTATCTGTTTACATAAGTGTATCCCCACTGTGACTAACGCCTGTTCCCGCTCCTTCATAAGGAGAAGCCCTCTTGAATTTCTAATAGCAATTTTATTTATTTATTTATTGAAAAGTTAAAAATATATAACCGTCGAAAGACAAACTTGTTTTCGACCATAAGTGAAGGATGTCACCATTTAAACGTTTCGAACCATCGTTAAGTAAAATTATGTAAGATGTCCATTGTACATGGTTTAAATGCGGGACACGCATTAAGACATATTACCACAAATAACAACATTGATAACAACAACTGCAAGAACAAGAACGGTTTTAAATTTAGGCGCAAGACTAGTAATACTGAATGGAGGATTTAAATCATACAACCTGATGCACTAATACACTATTTTGTGGATCCGGTAGGGATGAAAGTTAAAGATGTTGTGGGAAAGATTTGAACTGAGAATATAAAATTTGGAGCATATACCGTAAGATATTTGAGCTAGAATATATGAATAAACCTGTTCCGCTTTTGTGCGATGCATAAATCGGTAAATTTTTGTTCCTTTCTAGAATTTAGAAACATTCTGGAAATGATGCACAATTCTGGGTTTCTCATTTGGGTACAAGTCTAACGGTTTTAAAAGGAGAAGATGCCGTATAAAATATATTTCAGTAATTGACTAGAGTTTTATTTTACTGACCTGTGCGAAGATGAAAGACAAAATAAACGTGACGAGAAGTGAATTCAGATACATAAAGAGCCGGAAGAATTATTGCAAAGTACTTTTAACGACAATCAGATGATGATGACGATGATAATAATAATAATAATAATAATAATAATAATAATAATAATAATAATAATAATCAGTTGAGGTCGATGAAAAAGGTGGTAGTAGTACCGATAATTGTCGGAACCCTGGGAACAGTGAGCAAAAATCTTGAGAAGTACGTGGAACAAATAGGGGCTGCAATAAGGGTGGAGCACTTTAACGGCATCAGCTCAAGAGTCTCTGATTGGTTCTGTGTTACGAAAATCATAATCGCTGCCATTTCCTACAGACCCAGGAAGTAAAAAAAAGTGAATGCTAACGATAAAATATACTGCAGTTATCCTAGGCACACAAAGCTGCGCTCTGTGATTCAGTGAAAAACACGCAATAAAATAAACCAAAGCAAAGCAATAATTATGTCATAAACACGTTATGTTGTTTGTAAATCAGGCGACTCAACTTACAGGTTACTGCATATGCTTCCATTCGAAGAGCAATGACTGCTTTACTCTATTTGAAGGACATACCCAAACGACCCCTACCGATAAGAAAATACGGACAGCCGTATCACTGAACATAGTTGTTGACACACATTAATATTTTTTATGGTGACATTCTATCCTATTTAATTAAATCTAATGCGTAATTTAGCATTCTGCTCAGCTTTTTATTGATAAACTATCATTCAAGTAGTACATAGAGATTTAAAAAAAAAAAAAATTATATTTTTTCACCAAACAATATTAATCCTGAAATATATGACTTAATTATTGTAAATTATGCAGTCATGTTATGAGAAAAACTAC
>NC_142942.1:47638896-47641396 GCF_046866305.1 Octopus bimaculoides
CCTCTCATCCTTTCGAGGTCGATAAAATAACACATCCCTGGCGACTTAATCCCTTTGTTTTTCCTTGTTTGTCTCCTCTATGTTTAGCCCCTTGTGGGCAATAAAGAAATAAGAATCGTTACTGTTTGGCAGGTTTCTTTTGAGTTAAAACACCGCAAGGGTCGATTTGCCTTTCATCCTTTTGCGCTCGATAAAATAAGTAGCAGTTGAGCACTGGGGTTGATGTAATCGTTTATTCCTTCCCCTAGAATTGCTACCTTGGAGCCAAAATTTGAAGTCAGTGTAAAGGTACTTAACTCAAGAATTTTCTGTATTTTGTGCGAGTATCTTGCAATTTCCTGTCCAATACCACGGACGTAGATTCATATGCTGTTTTATATAATTGTTTCCAAGTTCCAGTATATAATTTTCACGACTATTCATTGTAGGAAGTCAATGATAGCCATCAAAGACTATCCAATGCGGTGTCTTTTACCAAGGCGCAATGCACAGTTTCTGCTTCGATAAATGAATCTTCGACGATTTCGATGATGATTATTCAGTTTTTCGATCCACTGAAGTACCTTTGCATTGAATCAGTGCGCATGTGGCCAGGCTTTAACAAAAACAAAAAAAAAAAGTAATAAATACTGGAGTGGATAGAGTCGACTAAAATTCCAGGTAATGCCCCAACATGGTTGCAGTTTAATGAATGAAACAAGTAAAAGAATAAAAGAATTAAAGGATATATATATATATATATATATATATATATATATATATACAGGGTGCCCGCAAGGTTTGGGTACATGACGATAATAAAATCATAACATAAACAATTAAATATAAGAAATAATAATTTCTTAAAGTATGTGTTAATCCCCATGTACCCAGACTTTGTGGACACCCTGTATATATATATATATATATATATATATATATACATATATACATATATATATATATATATATATATATATATATATATATATATATATATGTATGTATGTATATATATATGTATATATATATATGTATATATATATATATATATATATATATATATATATATATATATATATATATATATATTTATATATATAATATATATATATATATATATATATATATATATATATATATATATATATATATATATATATATATATATATATACACACACATAGTTTTCCTTGTCTGAGTTTGGGGTAATTTGTATTTATATAGATGTAAGTTGTGTGTGCGTTTCATATGTATACATACACATACACACAGGAACACACATACAGAGACGCACACACACACATATATATATATGTGCCTATGTATGTCTATGTGACATTGTACATATGTGGCCACCCTTAACTATGTATGTATGTTTACGTGTCTATGCGTATTTATGTGTAACCATGTGTGTCTATAATGGCCCTCTGTGGCGGTATATCTACATGTGTATGTGTACGTATGTGTATTCGTGCTGTTTGTATGTCCACCTGAACTATTTATGTGTGTGTGTGAGTACGTGCATCCACGTCTGGCTCGATGTCTATAGATATATGTATGTGCGTGCGTATGTGCATGAGTATGTGTGTGTATGTGTGTGTGTGTGTATGTGCGTGTGTGTGTGTGTGTGTGTCCTGTGTCCCTTCGTCACAACGTCTTGTGTCTTGTGTAGCCATTTTGTCTTTATCTTTGTTACCATATTTCCTAATTTGTTTTCCTTTCCACGCCACCCTCCACACAGACATATCCCCCACCGACATAATACACCCACACCCACACACCCTCTTCTATCCCACATCACATACCACAGAACACCTCCCACCCCACGCCACTCTCTCACACCTCACACCATTCCATCATTCCACTAACACATTTTTCTTTCTTTTTCTTGACCGAAATCTTAATTAGGTTTCCATGTTATGGAGTGGTGGCGTGGACGGTGCGGAGGGGTGTGGAGTTAGTGTGTGGTGAGGGACGGAGTTGTTGGGTAGGGAGGAAAAGGAAGAAGAGTACTGCTGGGATGTTGGTGCGACGTGGGGAGAAGTAAGAGGTAGGGTACAGCCAGAAAGAGTGCGACAGGGAGGATGGGTGGCAGGGAGACTGGAGAAGAGGGTGAGAGGAGGATAGTGTGTAAGCGGTACTTAAGGACGGGTGAGAGGTATATAAGAAAGACAGAAAGAAAGAGAGAGAGAGAAAGAAAGAAAGAAAGAATGATAGCCATAACCAGAAAGGAGGAGAAGAGAAAAGGATTAGAGGACAGAGAAAATAGATGACAGTGTAGGGAAAGAGACAAAGAGAAAGAAGGAGATGAAAGAGAGGAAGACAGAAAAAATATGACGAGAGAAAAAGATGACATAGAGAGAAGCAAAAATGACATGGGGAGAGAGAGATATGTAAGAAACGAGTAATTTTGGAAAAAATAGGCTTTGAGGATAGGGGTAGACAATAGTTCCTTATTGGAGTGTCCACGATTAAGGATGCCATTCTCTGAATATTTTTTGCTCTCTGTCATACAGAG
>NC_142942.1:47653896-47661396 GCF_046866305.1 Octopus bimaculoides
ATCTGAATGGCATATTCTTGAAATGTATGCTTTTTTAATGTCTTCATTCACTATCCGTTTCCTCGCCAATAGTTGTTTTTTCTCTGTTATTTGGTGCCTTCTGGCGGTTGAATTAAGAATTTAGCTCCTATTTCTAAACAGGTTGATGCTTTTTCCGCATCCTCATACCTTGTGCTACCTTAAAATTTTATATATATATATATTTACATATATATATATAAACATAGGTAGATAGGCAAACAAACAAGCGAACTGACAGATAGATAGATAAATATGTGTGTAAATATATATAAGTATGTATATGCATAAACACAAATGAGTACAATCAGTCTCGTTCTCTCGTTTCTTCTCTCTCTCTCTCTCTCTGTATCGCCTTCGCGTGGTAGATATTTTACTGTAACTGTATACATGTCAACCGAAGCTGAGAGTTAAAACAACTCGAGTTTTATATTTCGTTAGAAATGAAATACGTCAACTGTTGTATTTCTTTTGTTACATTGAACGAAAGGCGTAATTAGAGTTTCACGAGAGCGAGTCGGTGCTTTCTCCACTTGGCCCGGAAATTCTTGTAGTCTCACTATTACAAATAAAGAATTGACCTGGATATGGCAAACATTTTAAATAACTGTCAAAATGAAGTTACACCAAAATGATGTAATTCTTATTTTCATTGTACATTTACGCTAGGGGTGATACAAGTATGGTCTACGGAGCATTTAGTAAAATTTTGTGATAATTCATTGTGGCTTTTGTGACATTTATTTCAGTTCGTCTCACGATTGTGGATTCCCCTGTTCTTGCAATCTTGGGTTCGATAATATATAGTAATACACACACACACACACACACACACACATTTTTGTATTTCGGCATGGTCATTCTTTTGATGACACATCAGAGAAGAGCAGAATGAAATAAGTGGAGAGACGCCTTTAGCCACCGACAAATGTTGACTCGATTACTTCCCCGAAACTTTGCAGTTCTGCAAAGGAGACTAAGGCAACAGGTTCGGGACTTAGAAAATATGTACACGTGTCGATTTGATGGATTACGCCCTTCGATACGGGGCCCCAATTTGTCCGCAGTGTAGTGACGGATAGAAATGTAAAAATGAAAATATAGAAAAAATTATAGGTAATGGTCCTGATTTTGTATTTGTCTTAACATAAGGCTCAATGTTTTATATTGAACATAAGATTCCTTTATTTACTAAAACGATGAACATTTCATCACATTGGAGTTTGATATTGTAAAATATTTTTACTTTCTAAATGAAGGGAAGAATGTTTTAAAGAACAACGTTTCATATAACGCTACGATTTAGTTTACATGAATCATCGATTCTAAGAAATGAAAAACTTACAAAAATTGCTTTCTTGTCCGTTAAGTAAAACAGGTTGCTACGTTTCAGTCTAGCTAAAAGAAAATGTTTTCAACCTTTTACTGCATGTTATAATATATGCTGTACATATTAAAAATCATAACACTATGTTATGAAGCTCTCGTTGCAACAAATGGGCGATTATAGTATTTCACTGGATTTATCAGGACTAATCCAAGGCGTTTTCTAAAGCAACCATTTTGGCTATAGAAAGTAAAATGCAAGAAAATCTTTCACTGTTTCACCCGGCACCCGGTAGTTTGTGCAGCGACCCGTTGTTAATATCTGTGACATATAACATTGTTAATAGCACGCACTTCAATCGGTCGTTTGCCCACTCACATTTTTGATGTTTTCAATAACGAAACATGTTTTAACTTGAATGGGAAACAAAATTGCCGAATCACTTTCTGTCAGGTCATGTAAGAAAAGAAGAAAAAGAAGTCTTTCGTACAACATAGGATCGCAACATTTGACTTTTATAAACACGATTATATGTATAATACATTTCTTACAACATGTTTTGCTTTTATTGGTGTTGTCAAGCGAAACCTGTTATATTACTCTCTATGCATTATTGTTCATTTTCAACCTGTTTTTTGTTTGTTTATTTGTTTTATCTTGTTTTGTTTTTTTTACTACCATTGTAAGAACACGTGGCGACTTATAGTCCACGGTGAATGCTTTCTCCACATACATTAACCTTTTTTTACTTTTTTTTTTCACTCATATCAGATAAAAAATTCAACTATTTTCCTTACTGAATTAAATTCAACCAAGAAGCAATTTTTCACTTTTTCTTCACTGGTTCCTAATTTACCTTCAAGTAAAATTTAAAATATGCTCTATTCTCTGTAAGACTATTTCAAAGTGAGATAAATTAAGCGTGGACCCTAAATACAGAATTAATACTTCCGCTAACCATTGTTTAAAAGGTTTTATTCTGTGTTCGTTAAACATAAAATCAAAATCAAAATGAAACAAAAACAATTAAGCTTATTAAGGCAGTGAACTGGTAAAATCATTAGCACGGTGGGTAAAATGCTTAATGGCATTTCGTCCATCCTTTCGTTCTGGGTTCAAATTCTACCGAGGTCGTCTTTGCCTGTTATTATTCCCGGGTCTATAAAATAAGCACCAGTTGAGCACTGGGGTCGATGTTATCGACATAGTCCCCGCCCCAAATTTGCTGGCCTTGTGCCAAAATTTAAACCGGTATTTGGTTTCTTAAACATATACATTAAAAGACGTTTCGAAGTCAGTTTAAAAATTTAATCCTAAAACGATAATGTTGGCGGATGATAATAATGTAGTAATAGAGGAAGAACGTTTCTTAAATAATTCAGTAGTTTGTGGATTTGATGTTCCTTTTTATGTGTTGAGTTCATTTCTGTACAATCTTCATATTTTCTTCGGGAGGAAAAATTCTGCGCCAGCTCTCAAATCGTTTGTATCATCATGGTTTTCGGTTAAATTTTCTTTTTTAAATTTCCAAGAAAATATTTGACTTTCTCTTAGTTAATGCTATACACGAAACGCAGAGTAGATAAAACAGAGGACAACTGATGAAGGGAATGTTCTTTATGTCTCGTTTCACTATTTGTTTCTTTCCTTGTTCGAAACAATGTTCGTTTATCATGTTTTTATTTTTTATGTTCTCATTTCTCATTTTCTTCACATCTTTTTGACGTCCTGTACCCTTATATGCATGTATATATACATATATATGTAGGTATGTACATATATGTATGTATATATGCATATATATATTATTTATATTATTATTATTATATATGTATGTATATATATATATGTATTCCTTTATTCTTTTACGTCTTTCAGTCATTTGACTGCAGCCATGCTGGAACAACGCCTTTACTCGAACAAATTGACCCCAGGACTTATTCTTTGTAAGAATAGTTACGGGGATGTAAACACACCAACTTCGGTTGTCAAGCGATGGACAAACAGACACACACACGCACACACACACGCGCACACACGCACACACACACACACACATATATACATTTATATACACAAGATAGAGAGCGACATATATATATATATAGACATATATGTGTGTGTGTGTGTGTATATGGATGTTTGTATATAAGTATGTATCTATGTACATATGTATGTATACATGTGTGTGTGTATGTATGAATGTACGTACGTATGTATTTGTGTATGCATGTATGTATATATGCATATATGAATGTATATATGTTTATATGAGGCGGGCAGTCGATTCGATCGACCCCAGTATATAACTGGTACTTAATTTATCGACCTCGAAAGGAATCTTTTCTCCTCTAGACACAAGGCTGGAAATGGTTTTGGGGGAAGGGGCTAGGTAATTAGATCGATCCCAGTACATAACAGTTACTTAATTTATCGACCCCGAAAGGAACCTTCCCTATTCTAGGTGCAAGGCCTGAAATTTTTGTGGGTGAGGGGCCAGTCGATTAGATCGATCTCAGTATGCAACTAGTAATTAATTTATCGACCCCGAAAGGATGAAAAGCAAAGTCGACCTCGGCGAATTTGAACTCAGAACGTATAGACAGACGAAATACTGCTAAACATTTCACCCGGCTTGCTAGAGATTCTGCCAGCTCGCTGCCTTACAATGACAGAAAATTACAAGATGTTCAAAATTTTGATGGATTTTATAACAACAATACCTGAACAGGAGTTCAGCGAATTTTAAACTAATACGAGATATTAACAATTAGATACAACGAAGCTTTAAAAGTAAGATAGTCTTTACAACCTCCGTCGTTGAAAAGGCGGGAGAGTTTGTTGCTGGCTTTTATGGTGAGAACTGAAACTTTATTAAGGTGAAACTGTTTCCTGTAAATAAGTTTTTAAGATAGGTGTTCAAGTCCTAAATGGTTCAAAAGTCAAAAAGGTTACTTGTTTTCATTCATGTATCATCCAGCATCCTGGTTAGCAGACTGCCTGGATACATCATTTATGCTCCACAGCATGGCTTGCTGCAATCGGTCTTAAGTTTGGATCTTGGAACCATATGTATATATATATATATACATATATATGTATACATATATGTATATGTATGTATATATACATATATACATATATATATACACATATAGATATATATAATATATATATATATATATATATATATATATATGTGCGTGTTCTTATACCATTACGTGCATATTTAATATACGTACGTAAACATATATACATGCATGCATATATATATATATATATATATATATATATATATATTTATATATATATATACACGTACATATATATATATATATATATATATATATATATGTATGTACATATATTATTATATATACATAGTGTACATAAACATACGCCCGTGTAAATATGTACATATGTATATATTATATATATATTATATATATATATATATATATATATATATATATATATATATATATATATATATATATATATATATATATATATATATAATTATACATAACTGTATATATCTGTATATGTATGTGTGTGTGTGTGTCTATGTATATACAAACACATACACACACACGCATACACACGAACACACACACACATACATATATCGAGTCACATGACACTTTCAGTGAATAAGTTGAAGGCCGAACATTCCTTCACTCTTGTTTTCCTTTCATTCTTTCCTCCTTTTCTTTCTTTCTTACTTTCTTCTTCTTCTTCTTCACGTCTTTGCTGTCTTGCGTATTGTTTGCTGCTAGGTGCGTGCTTTGCGTGAGTGTGGTTTGGGTGTTATGCTGTACGTCTACCTTTAGTTCATTTTGTGTTTCTCTATAAACTCTATTATTTCACTCTTTCGTATAAATAAATTCTCCTTGTGATCCGCTGGAAATAATTCAGGTTGAACTAAAAGCTTCATCAAAGATCAACACAGGATTGACACACTTTTTGCGACACCGCAACAACAGGCACACTAATGCGTAAACACTGTCACACTCACACACACACAAACACACACGCACAAGCACACGCGCACGCACACACACACACACACACACACACACACACACACACACTCTGATATACGCTTACTAACACCCAGAAAAATATGCGTGCATGTTTAAACGTGTATGTGTGCGCTTATACCCACATCTATCCATATGCGTTTGTGTCTGTGTGTATGCGTGTGTATATGTGTGTGTCTACAGACAATTATACACACATACATGTGTCTGCTTGTGTGAGATGTTTGTGTGTGTGTATTTGTACAAATATGTATATACTTGTAGGAGTATATATACACATTTTTATATTATCTATGTATGTTCATGTGCATATATGTGTATTTCTTAGCTTCTACTTAATTTATTTTCCTAAAACGTACACTTAATAACCTAATGAGGTAAATTTATTGCTCGGTGTAGAACTTACATATAATACAAACGTAGTAATCAATATAATCTCTCTATTTGCTTGTCTGACTGTTTGTCTGTTCCCCCACCCTCAGTCACATACACATACACACACAACCACACACAGACACACACACACAACATGAACCAAGCTATCGGAAAAAGGAATCCTACACCGATAAAATGTATATTGGTTTGTCAATATTTCTTTCCTTTTTTCACTCTAGGCACAATGTCCGAAATTTCTGGGGAGGGGTCCAGTCGATTAGATCGACCCTAGTACGCAACTGATACTTAATTTATCGACCCCCGAATGGATAAAAGGCAAAGTCGACCTCGGTGGAACTTGAACTCAGAACGTAAAGACAGACGAAATACCGCTAAGCATTTCG
Organism: Octopus bimaculoides; assembly: GCF_046866305.1. NCBI lineage: Eukaryota > Metazoa > Mollusca > Cephalopoda > Octopoda > Octopodidae > Octopus > Octopus bimaculoides. The sequence continues at coordinate 47,660,064 of NC_142942.1, forward strand.
CCCGGCGTGCTAACGTTTCTGCCAGCTCGGCGCCTTATCTACCTATGCTTTAACGCAATTCAATTTTTAACTCATCATCTGTGAAGGCAAGTGGCTTAGTGATTATGAGTTATTCACTTCACGATCGCGAGGTCGTGAGTTCGGTTCTCGGCAGTACCCTTCTATACCTGAACAGGACACTATATTTCATCTTCCAATGAAGAAAGCTATAGATTGTGCCATAAAATTTTTAAAAAAGGAAACTTTTCACACAAAACTCTACAGACAACCAAGCTTCAACTGGACTCGAACTTTCACACTTTAAAATTAATAATGCTGAATTTTCGGACCATATTTTGAATCAGAAATTCAAAGTAAGACATTATTCGTCACAATTTCTGACGATGGACTGCCTTTGTTTGTCTTTAATTTTTCCTATGCGCGGGAACCTTCATCCTTAGCTAGCGCAGCCATAATTGTCTAAATACGCTACCTTGGTAAAAAGAAGATAAATAAACATTTAAATATAATAGGTCTGTTTTGTAACCAAAACTACTATTGTTCATTCTTAAAATTGCATGTTAGTTTTTCTTTACACTTAAGTTTCATTTGTAACTTTGAAAAAGCTTAATTTTGATCCAATTCCTTCAATAATATAAACATTGCCCTTGAATTGTATCAGTGAGAAATATTGTATTGAAATGTTTTTTATGCAGATGATATGAGAAAGAAACGGCAATATAGATTATATAACTTCGAGTTGATTTCTGACTGTACTTAGCACATCTAACGAGGAAAACTACAAATTGGGACATAAAATTTTAAGAAATAAAATCCAATCCTTCACACAAAAACTGAATAGACAACCAAGCTTTGAAAGTTAATTATTTAGAATATCATTTTTAAAAAAGGATAGAGTTCGTTCGTGAGTCATATAGACTCATAGGGCTGGTTTCCCGGTATCTGAGCGTATACATTTCTCATCTGGACGGAATACTGGCCCATCGCAGGATTTCTCATTTTGTCACCTGAGTGGATTGGAGTAACGTGAAATGTGGTTTGCCGAGGAACACAACGCTTTTTTCGGCCCAGGAATCGAAATCACAATTTTATGACTACGAGTCCGACATCCTTAATTACTATGCCAATTGCTTCTATTCTAACGCCATTACTCATAGACATACCAATAAATGATGCATTCAACTGATATATATATATATATATACACACAAATACACATGCATGCATACATACATACATACATACATACATACATACATACATACATACATACATACAATGGTTTAATTCGGTATATATATTTGAGGACATCCGATATATATAGATGCAGGCG
>NC_142942.1:47673896-47678896 GCF_046866305.1 Octopus bimaculoides
CGGTGAAGCTGTTGAGCTCGTGGGCTAAGATTGATTGTTCGTCTTTATGCGCACTGGGTTGTATTACACTAATGATGGAGAAAATAGGGGTTTCCCTTTCATCCTGAAATCAATTGATATGTAATTAAACATTTTCATGTATATTTTTCCTTTATTTGCCCGAATTCGACGCGTATTTATTATGATAATTTTATGGTTTCTTAGAAGCGATCGTTTTCTTAAAGCATGTGGCAAAGCCAGCATACTTACTCGCTTGCACTGAATATTATATTATATACATAGATACATACATACATATATATATATATATATATATATATATATATATATATATATATATATATATATATATATATATATATATATGTATATATATATATATATTGTCCCCCCCAACATCGCTTGACAACCAATTCTGGTGTGTTTACGTCCCCGTAACTTAGCGGTTCGGCAAAAGAGAACGATAGAATAAGTACTAGGATTACAGACAATAAGTAAAAGAGTAAAAGTGTATCCGAATATATATAAGGCAGGATGTGTGTATGTGTGTGTGTGTGTGTGTTTACGTGAATGTAGTTTATGCACGTCCACAAATTAGCACGCATGTCGCTCCAATTTTAGGAGGAGATTCGGAATGACCCTATGTGCATTTTCGTCAACTTTCTCTCTCAGAGGTACCCGCGTATACCTGTAAAAATCGATTTTCAGCCATAACTTTTACCAATTTCGAAGTTTGCGCCTGAAGGAGAGGGAGAAAAATTGTATGTTTGTGAGAGGGAAGGTGCCACGCATTGGGACTGAACCAGGAACCATATGGTTGGTAAGCAAGCTACTTACCACACAGTCACTCCTGCGCCTATATGTATGTATATATATATATATATATATATATATATATATATATATATATATATATATATATATATATATATATATATATATATATATATATATATATATATATATATATACATATATATATGTATGTATATACATATATATATACGTGCTAACACACGCATACACACATATATACAAATGTGTGTGTTTGTATGGGCTCGAATTCCTTTCCCCTTTTGTAAAAAAAATAAGAAAAGCCGATGTTACAAAACTCCCTTATATTATTTCATTATAAATTGAAGGGATCTTATGTAAACAATAACCCTAATACCACCAGAACGCTGCCAATACAAAAGGATTATTCAGTACTCTGTATCCAACACCGACCCTCTCTCATTGCCTTCTCTGTTATCGACCCCTTACATGTGTTCCTGTTCCCTTAAACACACAAACAAACCCTTGTCCTCAAAGACATGACACTAAGTACAATTATACGTAAGATACAAATGCACACGCGCGAAAAAATATATATACATTTACATATACATACATATACATACATACATCTATTCACACACGCACACATATATATGTATAGGTATATGTACATATGTATGTATATATATATATATATATATATATATATATATATATATATATATATATATATATGTGTGTGTGTGTGTGTGTATACAAATACACACACATATGTATACACACACACACACATATACACACAAACGTGTGTATATATATATATGTATATATATATATATGTATATATAATATATATATATACGTTTTTCTTTCCCTATATATTATATATGTGTATGTTACGTATGTACGTGTGTAGGTGTTTTCGTGAGGGTGTGTGTGTGTGTGTGTGTGTGTGTGTGTGTGTGTGTGTGTGTGTGTGTATGTGTGTGTGTGTGAGTGTGTGCACTTGTTTGAGATCTATATTTTCGCTTCACTGAACATCATTCAAAATGTATTTACCTTTCAATGTGTATTCAACCCAAATAAAACGTTGACCTTTCACCTCCCCCGATCAATTCACAATTTGTGAGGGACGTAATACTGGTAGTATTGTAGGTAGATGGTGGCGCTGGTTGTCTCATATTTATGTCGGTGTTGATGATTGTGTAGGTTGTAATGGTGCTTGCGCTGCTATTAGTTCTATTGGTAGCGGTAGTGTTATTTTGGCGAGTGTATTATAGCAACAATAGGTGTATTAATATAAATAGGTGTGTTAGTAAATATATTCTTAGACACAGAATGTCCTTATGTGAACTTATGAATTTGCCTTTTCGCGACGTATCTGCTTTAAATATGATACACAATTGGCTGTATGTGTTTGCTGGTGTTGGTAGCGGTGGAAGTGATAGTGGTGATGGTGATCCTGGTTGTGGTTCGGTTATAGGATATTTTGTCGCGAAGAGTTTTGCCAAAAGAATATTTGCCTTTAGAAATTTCGTTTTAAATTACATCATATGTTTTTTTTTCTTAATGTTTTACGTTTAATAAAAAGGTGCTTAATTAATGCCTTTATAAAACCTGGCATCTTCTTTTCCTTTAATTTAAAAAAATTACAAATTCTCATACAGTGAATGTTCTGATCAGGCAAAAATTCTTAAGGCGAATTTTCCGAACACGGCGGTGTTTATATATGGTTGGCAATTTCTTATGCAGCGGTGATGTGTTGACCAGACTTTGTGTGGTTGTATTGGTGGTGTATTTATATCTATGTTAGCATGTACATACAAGAAAAATGCGCACAAATCTTCAATCGTATTTTTACTTTTCAGTTGAAAACTCAATTTTTAAACAGAAACTATTTTGGAGAAATTACACAAAACGAAAGACATAGCTCTTAATTGGAACTTTGTTTCTCATTTGTGACCGGTGATGTTACCCTTCGTGATTGTGATGGCAAAAGCGGTTGTGTTGGTGTTGTTGTTAATGGTACATCTATGTGTACTAGTGTTATTTGTAGTGGTAGTTAACGCTTTAGTCAAATTATGTGTTCGTAGTCTTGTTGTACGTAGTTGTGATTGCGGTTGTGCCAGCAGATGTAGTGGTAGTGTCGAAAGTATGTATGCTCTTGTGGTTGCTGTTGTTTGTGGTGGTGGTAGTGAGACTGGTAGTTAGCTTATAATTAATGTTGCTTATTGACAATGAAACAGCTGTTGAGCACAATTAAATTAAGAAATATATGCACAACTTATAATTTTCTCCTTCAGTTTAAGTATGTTGTACTAATCGATTGTTTTAGCTGACTCTTTGTGTGTGTGTGTGTGTGTATGTCCATGCGTGTGTGTATGTCTGTGTGTGTGCGCGCGCGCTATAGCTTCTACTATAGCTTCGGGCCAACGCTATTGTAGAAAACACTTGCCCTGTTTACCAAGCAGTGGGACTGTGAACGCGGAACCATGATGCACACACATACAAACAAATATATATAGATAGGTATATATATATATATATATATATATATATATATATATATATATATATATATATATATATATATATATATATATATATATATACAAAACAAACAGATAGATAGATAGATAGATAGCTTGTTTGATTGATTAATAGTTAGAAACACGCATGAACTCTAAGAAATGCGGTGATTTTTACATGTTTTCACGTTGCGATACATGAACGTAGCAGAGTACATTGGCAGTTTTCCCACGTCAGACGAATTTTGGCATCTCCCCACGGCACGTGAAGCTAAGGTACCAAAACATTTTCGTAAATTGACACTTTTTGTATTTTTTGTTTTGAGTACCGGGATTTCTTCCAATCACAGCGCGGCTGTTTTTCGAACAAAAGCCCAATGTATTTATGCACTAATCCCAGACTATTCCCTATCACTTGCCTGATGAGGTAATTGACTCCCTGTCGAAACTCGGGCACCTAAGTTTAACCCAGATAGTTTTTTTAACTTGTCCCGGTTGTTGACTTGAGATTGTACAACATTTTCAATACGTATTGTATATATTACTCTCCATATACATACATACCTATATATACATATGTATATGTATATATATGTGTAAATATATATATATATATATATATATATATATATATATATATATATATGCATGTAAATAAACAAATATTTGTTCTTTTATTAGAAGCGTCAAAACGTGTATTCTACAATATAAATAAGATGATTTTTTTCGAACATAGAGTTGCCGTTAGAGCAGCAGAAATAGTGAGTTAATTACCTTTGCAAGACGGAAAATTTTGTCAACAACCAGCAATAGGACTGGAATCTATATCTCTCAAAGACTGCCATTATTTCTGATGTTATAACGACAACTCTGCGTTCGAAAAAATATCGTAATTGTATTGTAGAATACACATTTTCGACGCTTCTAATAAAAGAACAAATATTTGTTTGTTTACATTTATACACACATGATTGTTCTCTAAAGCTAAAGCATGTAGCGTTTAAATTCGGCTGTGAATTTTTCAGCGGGCAGTTTAGCTTAATGGTAAAGCATTCAGTCCCATGACTAATTGTTGACAAATTTTTGCACCTTGTTAATGTAATTTGCCTAGTATTTTTGTTGTTCTAACGGCAACCTTTTGTTCGAAAAAATATTCTCTTATTTGAATCGTTGAATGTGTGTGTGTGTGTGTGTGTGTGTGTGTGTGTGTGTGTGTGTGTGTGTGTGTGTGTGTGTATGCGTGCGTGTCTTTTATTTACTGATTCTGTTGAACACGTTGCAGTTCTATGATCAGATCATGCGGTTGAAAGATTTATATTATTCAATATTTATTCAAAATTGATGTTTGTGCAATTTTTGGAGCCCAAGAAATTCCGAAACTTTTTCTTGAGCACCCTCTATTAGATTCTTCAATTCTTCTCTTAATACTATCGAAATCAGCCAGCATCGCTCACGTGCGAGTATGGCGGGGTAACTTGTTTTATATTTCCGCTAACTCTTTTAGGTGCCTTTGTAACAAGGATCCTCAGACACACGTTTGTATCGTCAACCCTTAACACGCGGAACATACAGGATGAGGCAACTGAGGAGAATGGGGCTTTTCCAGCAGTCGGCTGGTAATCGTTTTCAGCAGAGTAGAAAGGAGCAACGTGAAATGAAGTGCTTTCGTCAAAAACACATTGTGCTCCCTTTACA
>NC_142942.1:47681396-47683896 GCF_046866305.1 Octopus bimaculoides
TCTCTCTCTTTCTCTCTCTCTCTCTCTCTCTCTCTCTCTCTCTCTCTCTCTCTCTCTCTCTCTCTCTCTCTTTGTGTCGCCTATACACACGCTTGCTATACTCAAACACACTCACACACACGATCTCAATTCTGTATTTTACTCTTTAATTTACTCCATCTTTTTCCTTTTCCTTTTTCTTTCTTTTTTTTTTTTTGAGTTTTTTTCATTTCTCTCGTCGTTTGTTGTTTTTCTAACACTTTAAATTTATTTTTTACGTATTTATATTTACATTCATTTCTCTTTAGCCTTTTTATTTTATTCACAACTTCTTTCTTTACAACATATATATTTTGTTTCTTTTTCGTTGAAATGTACGCTTGCCTTAGTTTTCTTGTCTTGTCTAGACGAAAAAATCCCTATACACTTTTCCAGAATTTTTCTTTATATATTCAATTTGTATCTTTTATCTCCCAGTCTTTCCTTCCTTTCTTCCTTCTGATTTTCCTTCTATGTTTTCTCTTCTTTTTTTTTTAATTTCATTCTTATGTTTCTTCCATTTTATTTTTTTTACATTTCTTCTCCGACAGTTTCTTTGGTCGCTGTTCAGTCTTTATTTATTCCATGTCTTTAAATATGTTCAACTCGTCCACATTTTTTTCTTCTTTAACTCTAGTACTTTAACAGTCCTACTTTATCCGTTGTTTCACTTCCGTCTGTTCTTTTGAATCCCTTATCATGTATGTATCCCAAGACGATATGAAAAGCATAATGATAATACTACTAATAATAAAAGTAAGAAAGAAACTTGGACCTCCTCGACGAGTTACGATCACCGACAGCCGATACACTCCACTGAGTCTAAGTGTAAAGCAGTGCATTGTACAGTAGACGACAGAGGTTAAACTTATACTTCTACTCCGCGTCTATATTATATAGTGACGTAGTACACAGTAGAGAGAGAGGGAGAGAAAAAAAAAGCATCTTACTAAAATATTTCACTGAACTTTGTGAGATTGGAGTTCTAATGCCATGGGGAGAAGAATTCTGATATTTTGAGGCTGTCCTTTCGTTCTGAATGAGAGAGCAGACAAAAGAACAGACCCGAAAAGTTCAAATCATTTTTCTCCCCATGGCATAACAATTTCTCCGAACTCTCCTACTTTCGGGTATAATATTTGCCGAAACAGACCACCATAAGTTTCCTGGGATTTGGTTTACATGGCACTTACTTTATATCGCCGTTACATCACTGTATCATATAGCACAATAAATATCTTGTAGAGACCACTGAAACACAACGACCTATACAACTATATGTTGTAACTATATGCTATTATTACATTACTGTATCGTATAGCACTGCAAATATACTGCATAAACACAGTAAGATTATCTATTTCGTACTGTATATGCTGATAATATACATCAAGGACAGGAAGTTGGAACAAAGAGCCAACATGAAATTTTGTGTTAAACTTGGGAAATCTTCCACATAGACATTGAGCATGCGTCGGTAAGCTTACGGTGAAGAGGCAATGGGTTGTACGCAATGTTTCGAGTGGCACGTACGCACGACAGAACCGCAACTCAGTCAAGAGCATGCTCATCGTTGTTTTCGACATCTGCGGTGTTGTGCATCGAGAATTAGCCCTCCTGGGCCAGACCGGCAATCGAGCGTTCTAGTACGACGGTTTGAAGCGTTTGAGGGAGGACTTTCGGCAAAAGCGACCGGATCTTTGGAGGAAGAGAAATACATCCTTCACGACGATTATGTACGCTGTCACCGAGCTCTCCGCATTCGTGATTTTCTCGTCAAAACAACATAATATCGGCTCCGTACCCACCCTATCCACCAGATTTAGCACCTGCGAACTTCCATCTCTTCCCCAAGATGAATATGCAGCTCAAAGACTACCTTTTTAAAACCGTTGTCGAGATCCAGAGCAAATCGCAGAAGGTCCTTGACTCGCTTACGGAAAACGACTTCCAGGCCGGATTCCAAAAGTGGCAGGAACGCTGAGACTGGTGTTATACTGTACAAGGTGACTATTTCGAAGGAGGTGAAGCTAAAACTTAAGTAAATAAGTTATATCTTCTTAAACATAACTAGCTTGGGAAACGTTTGGTACCACCTCGTATACTCACTAAATATTAGCATTTAAATCCTTCTATTATATAGTGCAGTAATTACATTGTAGAAACCTCAACAATATGACCAATGCAATTATATACGCACACACTATATGCCGCAATTAAATTACTCTGTTATAGGGCATACTATGTACACTCGCTGTATACCACCACTGCAGTAATGTATTATAAACAGTGTATACAATAGAGTTGCTGTAGTCTACATTGCATAGGACCATTGCAACAATATTTCCTTAGCCATTATAAACACTTACTATATACTATCATTATATACTATCATTATATACTATCATTATAGCACCGTCCTATACTTCACATTTTGTAAATATTTTTCTCTTTTAATGCATAATTCAACAGATTTTCGTAA
>NC_142942.1:47691396-47708896 GCF_046866305.1 Octopus bimaculoides
ATATATATATATATATATCAGTAATACACATGAGAAACAATGGTAAAGAATTGTTATTGCTTTGCTTATTATTTTGCATTTACTGTTAATTTTTATTTGTTTTTATTTATGCATTTGCTAACATTTCCTTGTTTTTCAGAAATTCATCCATGTCTGTGTTTTTGAACAGCATTTACTTTCAGTGTATGTATTTAAAGATTCTAAATACCAATACATACAGATAATAATACACATTCAATGCTTGCAGATACACACAGACACACAAACACACGCACACGCACACACACACGAAATATATTGACTGAAGAAATAATGAGACACGTTCTTCTTCAATCATAAAGATATGTGATGGGGAGAAATGAAGCAAATCAACACGGACGAAGAAAACTAACCGTATCATTGTCTATCAAGAACCCACACAGATAACGTGCGTGAGTGTATGTATATGTATATATATATATATATATATATATATATATATAGAGAGAGAGAGAGAGAGAGAGAGAGAGAGAGATAGATAGATAGATAGATAGATAGATATAGCTTACTTGGAAGAGGTTGCGTGGCGTTCAATCATATAATAATATAAATAATATGTATATATATATATATATATATATATATATATATATATATATATGCATATATGCATACGTATATGTACACACACACACACACATACACACACACACACACACACACACACACACACACACACACACATATATATATATATATATAATCGTTACTGATTGTGACAGCAGGTGTTGAACAGCACCTATATTTCCAGAAATAAGAGAAATCCCTTAAAGCTTTCAGGTGCATTGAACTCTGGATTGTACGCCTCTGTTGTGGGTTACTATGTGGTCTGTTGGAAGAGCTTCGTATGATAGCCACACGATTATATGAATCTATATATTATAGTACATATGTGTATGTCTGTGTGTTGTGTGTACGTGTGCATGCTGTGCGCGTATGACTGTATGACTGTGTGTTTGTGTGTGTGTGTTTATATTTTTGTCTTTGATAACTGATGTCGGTTTGTGGCTTAGCGGGTCAGCAACAAATACCTATAGAAAAATTGCCACCCTTAAAAAAAAAAAATATGACATGGGGTTGCTTTATTGGACTACGTCTTCGAAGCGGTGTCCTAGCATGACTGCAGTCCTATAACTGAAACAAGTAAGAAAGAAAAGAATGTTCTTTAAAATGTTATACGCAACTCATGGACACAGAGCCGAGGCCTGCGGACGGCCGAGAGCTGCAAACACCAGGGTGTGAACTACTTCCTTATGTCGTGGCTCAATGTGGTAGAAACTGTAGCCAAATTCTTCCAATTCACCCTATTTGAAATCATACAAAAATAGGATGGCCACATTCTATAATGTAGCTCTAGATATATTGTGTTTGAAATTAAATGACGAAAAGGTCGCAGCCAGAACGATATTTTGGTCCTAGTTGAGGTTGATTAGGACTGAGCTTGGATTAAACAGAGCTAATCAAAGATGAAAGTAAGAAAATAATTTAATCCACCGTTGCTTCCGCGACAAACAATCCTAATAATCTCAGTCAGAGACAAAAACTATTAAGGTGAGGTTTCTCGTTTTAATTGGCTGCAATACCTCAGTGCTATTTGGTCACCCGTACAAAGATAAAAGACCAGGCTGGTTTCGCACGGTTTGAACGCATAACTTCAAAAGAGCTGCAAACATGGAGACGAAAGCAATTCTGAGCTGGCTAACGAATACTATTGTGCCACTCCACTGCTCCATTCATACGGAATCAAAATGGTGACATTAACATATGGTACTATTGTATTCGAGCAAGTCACTATGCATACATTCATTTACATACGCACGCGCAAGCACACATACACACACGCCCACACACACAATATATATATATAAATATGCGTATGTATATATATATATATATATATATATATATATATGTATGTGTGTGTGTGTGTGTGTGTGTGTATCTGTGTATATATATATATAGATGGATAGATAGATATGTATAAGTATATATTTCTATGTGTATATATCTGTATATATATATTAATATATCTATGTATGTATAGAGTGGGAGAGAAAGTGACAGAAATAGATAGATACTTATTCATACATACGCGTGCTCACACGTACACAGATATCTAGAATATGTGCTAAATATCTATCTATCTATCTATCTATCTGTCTATATATATATATATGTATATATACATATATATGCATGTGTATATATATATATATATATATATATATATATATATGTTTCTATATATATATGCAACACACACACACATATGCGTACTTGTGTACATATTCATACACGTATGTCTCTGTATACGCATGTGCCTTGCAAAAATATGTGAAATCAAATGAAATTTCTGTATTTATTATTCTTTCAACTAAACAAGCATGAATACGATAGAACATGGCGTCAGATGTATTTCCGTTGTGTTTTATAAAAGTTTTTTTTTTTCTAAAATAAAATACATGCAACGATATTTGTTTTTCTTGTATCGGGTAAATCTGGTTTTGACTGGAAATAAATTAAAATGAAATACCTTTTATTTTTTCCGTCTTATTCAGCTTCATTTCATTGCATTTAATGTAAAATTCTATAAGCATAGATTCAGAAAATGTCTCGTTTTGATCCTGAAGGCGCCTATTTCATGTCTTTAGGCATTAATCTTGGCTATCACATGATACCTGATTATCAGTTTTTATCTTTAAATAAGGTGACCGTTTATCTCTCTGCTTCACACCATCTTACTGTTTGGCCGCATGTTGTTATTGTTGTTGTTTAACGCTAGTCCAGGTTTTATGCATCATACTTATAACCAAACGCTTTCCATCCGTGTCACCGATGTCTATTTTGAAGAAGATTGCAGCATGAAATATATTATTCAATATTTTTTTCCGAATTTTGTTTATATTTTAGAACTGTCGAGTGGTATTTATTATTCAGAGCTCAAATCACGCCGATCTCAAAATTGCCGTTCGTCCCTCTAGAGAGATAAATTTAGGTACCAGTCATGCACTTGAATCACTGTTATTGAGTGTTCTCCACGCCCACATATCAAGCTTTGTATCTATATTAGAAATATAATTATCATTATTGAATGAGAGAACAATGCATGTCATCAAAGTGACACTAGGGTAAAATATGCAAAGCACAGTATACCTCTCATGACTACCAGCCTGATAAGACTACACCGGGTACATGCATCACAACCATATGAGCTCGACATGGTGATCTCATATCAATATAAACAGCGCATGACCTTGCGGATGGGGCCCAGTTCGAACTTTCTTCGGGTTGAGTAGCCTATCCTGCTCAAAAGGTCCCTGAATAAAGGTTGTTTAAGAAATGTTGAACGAAACACCCATGTTTCCAGAGGTGAATTATCCAAACCTCAAAGAATTCCTTTCAACACATGGCTATGATGCTCCCCCACTACTTCTGCGCGTGATCAGAGATGCACATATCGTCAACCACTAAGGGTCATCCTCAACTGGTTAAGGTCAAACAACTGACAAGCAAATCTGTGGTATTAAGCAGAATATTTGCTGTAGCCCATCTTTTATACCAAGACAATTCTCTTCTTCTTCTTCTTCTTCTTCTTCTTCTTCTTCTTCTTCTTATTATTATTATTATTATTATTATTATTATTATTATTATTATTATTATTATTATTATTATTATTATTATTTTTATTTTTATTATTATTATTATTATTATTATTATTATTATAAGTAGTAGTAGTAGTAGTGGTGGTGGTGGTGGTGGTTGTGGTGGTGGTGTTTGTAGTAGTAGTAGTAGTAGTAGTAGTAGTAGTAGTAGTAGTAGTAGTAGTAGTAGCAGTAGCAGCAGCAACAGCTGTAGTAGTTGTAGCATTGTTTTAGTTTAGAAATAATGTGGTTTTCGCAGCCCATCCAAATCCGTTGAAGTTGTGGGCATTATCCCTTTCCTTACAACTTGCTGTTCGGAAAAAAAAAAGGATACGATGCGATAGTCCATATGGAATCTAGAGTGCATGGAAATGATATAGCTTTTGTGAGGTATTTGGCTGCTACATCCAGCATGTCAAGCAACTACATAACAGATCCTTTATTCGTTCTTTCGATGTCATCACTATTAGTGGTTTAAGCTGTGTTTAACATAAATTAATTATGAGTAATTATTACTATATACGAGTTGTATTAAACATAGTTTTTACACTAAAGCAGTTGTTACCATGAACAATTATTAATATTAAATGATACCGGAGTCCATAAACAACCTTGTCCGGATTTGTGGCTCGGAGGGAAACATTCTAGGTGCAATCCTATGGTCAGTCATGCCTGAAAGGAGTCTTTATCCTTTATCATCTCTCTCCCAATAAGCTTTTTCTCTTCTGAATTTCTTGACTGTTGATGAAGAAAAAACGCTTGAAACGTTTAACTGCTCTTTTCTTATAATTGAAGGGTTAATGTTACACGTAAGCTAAGCTTTGTTCTTCCAGTGTTACCATTTATAATGCTTGTTGTTTTTACACCAGGAATTTGGGGAACCAGGTATATGCTATCTAAAAGCGACATGTGTAGCCTATTGTATTGCAAAAAACACATAATCGCCATTTAAATAATAGCAGCACAGTATCAAAGCTATACAGGCAAAAATGTGAAGTCTATTCTTGTCTTCATAAAATTACTCAATTATGCCTATGCCCATTTTATTTATGAAATTACCCAGTATTTTTGTTGCAAACAGAGGCAGATACTAAGATATACAGCCCAAAGCGATAACAAAGAAATTAAACTTTTTAACCTTAAAATTATTTACCAAAATTATGAAACTGCTAAGAAGCTAGATTCTAACTCCGATGAAATTCCATACGTAAATAGATACGGATATAATAGCGTGGTACTTATTTAAACATGTCTTTACAAAATTTTAGTGTGTATATATGTACAGTATATATGTATCTATGTACGTATGTATGCATATACATATATATGTATATAAATGTATGTGTGTGTATAGATAATATATACATTTATATACATATATATATATATGTATGTATATATATATATATATATATATATATATATATATATATATATATATATATATATATATATATATATATATATATATATATATATATATATATATATATATATATATATATATATATATATATATATATATATATATATATATATATATATATATGTATATATATATATATATATATATATATATATATATATATATATATATATATATATATATATATATATATAAATCTGTGTGCACGTAGTCTTTCCGGTCTGGAAGCTTCGAAGTTAATGTTTAATAATTCACGTTTTGAGAAGTTTTCACAAAACTATTAACCGACATTAAATTTAATTCACGGCTCAACGAATAATTAGGCATTGAAAGACGTCTCAGTTCCATTTCTTTCTTCCCCACATGAAACCAATATCGTAAATACACACACGCACACACGCGTGCAGACACACACGCGTGCAGACACACACAAACAAACACACACACACAAAAACACGCACATATACCAACACATACACGTCTGCGTTGATAAGTGATACGTATATATATATGTATGTGTGCATGTATATTTATATGAATGTATGTATGTATTTACATCTGTAACTATGTATCTAAGTATGTATATACAGAAACACACGTCCACGCGTGCGCATATATGTAATCTATATCTTTCCTTATGTGACTTTAATATTTATTTATATTTCAGTTCTAATTTAGGCTGTTTTGTATAAAATTAGTATTATAACTTTTTAATTAATTTTACACACACACATACACATGTAATGTATATATATATATATATATATATATATATATATATATATATATATGTATATATATATATATATAATTTATATTATTATATGATTGAACGCCACGCATCCTCTTCCTAGTAAGTTTTATCTTAATAATTCTGATGCGCACTCTAAACGATCTTTTTACTCTTTCGTTTTTCTCTCTTTTTCTCTCTCTTATTCTTTTACCTCCTCTTCTCCCACTATTCTATCCTATTACTCTGTCACTCTCTCTCTCCCTCACTACTCCTCACTTCCTCACGTGGCTCCCACGTGACCATCAGCCATCTTTCTTTCTCCCCGTTGTAGCTGGAACAAGGAAGAAGTGTTCTTGCTTGTCTCATGTCTTAGCTTGATTTACACGTTCATCTAGGCTTAGCAGCCCTTCTTGTTTGTTTTCACTGTCCTGTTTGTGTTACCTATTTTGACCCTCCGCAAAATCCCAAATTTTATTTAATTTGCTTTGCGGGAGCAACTGTTTTATCGAAAGCGTATAGTGTTGTTAAATGCTTGAAATACGAGAGTAGAAAAACAGCCAACAACTGATGAAAGGTCGTTCTTTATGTTGCTTGTTTTGTTTTCCATTTATGTCTTTCGTTGTTCGAAAGAATAATTCATGTTCCATGAATTGCAGCGTGGAAAGTGTCTATAAGCCATTTAAGAAACACAAAAACCGTTAGATTCGCTTCAACATTTAAATTTAATTTGTCAAATTGACTGACAAAATTCTGTGCTGCACAGAAATTTGTCAGTAAACAGGTTGCGGTCTCAAAGCGACGAAAATATTTTGGCAAATTAAATTTAAATGTTGAAGTGAATCTAACGGTTTTTGTGTGTTATTTTAAATGGCTTATAAACACCTTCCACGCTGCAATGGAAGAGGAATTAATGAAATATCGAACCGCAGCGCATTTAGTGAATTCTATTTTTAATAGTTTAAGAAAAGAAATGTCGGTTATGTATTGAACACAGAAGTAAACATTTTGAATTCTATATTAAATACATTAATAGCATCAACTGTTTATTTAACAAATATACACATTTTTTGATACATTTGGTCTAAGATTAAACATTATATACACACACATACAGACACATATATATGCGTGTCTGTGTGTACATGTATATATATATATATATACATACATGTGTGTGTATGTATATGTGACTCTGTGTGTATGCATGTGGGCACTCGTATGTGTGTGTGTGTGTATGTGTGTATGTGTGTGTGTGTTTAATTATATCGTATATCACTTTATTTGTTCAGACATCTTTGGTGCTCCCGTATATAACCACTTTACACACACTCACGTGCTTAATGTCTGTGGTTTAATGCCGTGCAATTGGTGGTAAACACCCTCTCTCTCTATATATATATATATCTCTCCCTCTCTCTTTCTCTCCCCCTCTCTTTCTCTCCCTCCCCTCTCTCTCTTCATTACTGCTTTTTTTGTATATTTCTGTGTTTTGGACAGGATATTTTCTTCTTGCCTTTATATGTAACTATTTTCGTTGCAGATGTTATTACTTTTGTTGTTGATAGTTTTTCCTATTATTATTATTATTATTATTATTATTATTATTATTATTATTATTATTATTATTATTATTATTATTATTATTATTATTATTAACATTAAATATATTTTAAAAGAACACATAAAAAGAATTATCATTATTACTATTACTATTATTAGTAATATACGTTGTAGTAGTAGTAGTAGTAGTAGTAGTAGTAGTAGTAGTAGTAGTAGTAGCAGCAGCAGTAGTAGTAGTAGTAGTAGTAGTAGCTGTTGTTGTTAATTTTTATTATTAACCACAACAGTTATGTATAGCAGACGGTTGTCAAGTACTCTTTTGCCGTTCTTATCCTCAGGGAGATATCAGGAGTTAGACTAAAGAGATGTGAGGACGAAGGAAAGGATGGGGTGGGGGTGGGGCAGGGTGAGGGGTGGGGAGCACAATACGGGCAGAGAAAAAGAGAGAGAGAGGCGGGGAGAGACAGAGACTGGTAGAGACAGAGAAACAGACAGAGAAGTGCGGTAGACAGGGAGGCCGAAAATGAATGAAAAAGAGAAATCGAGAGAGAATATAGGAGAGCAGAGAGAGAGAGAGAGAGAGAGAGTGAGTGAGAGAGAGGCCGAGACAGAGAGAGACTTGTTTGTTGTACTTGTTGGTTTGTTTTGGTCTTATTTGTTGTGGTTTATTTCCTTGTAGGTGTGAGAGTCATTGCGTTTGTAGTCTTCGCCGTTGTTGTTCTTGTGGTTGAAATGCTTGTTGTGTTTAAACTATGTGTGTTGTGATTGAAGTGGTTGCTGTCGTGGCCATGGGTTTATTATTATTATCATTATAATTATTATATTTTTACTTTGTTTTTCTTTTTATTTTGGTTCAGAACGTTATGCTTGTTAATATTGATGTGGCCGTTGCAGATATTGTTGTCATTATCATTCATGCCGTCAATCTGCTTCTTTGTTATTCTTATTATTATTACTGGAAATTCCGCCGAGGCTGACATTGCCTATAATAGAAAGATTATTATTATAATTATTCAGTGAGAGAGCAGCGCATACCATCAAAGTGACACAAGGGTAAAATAATCGAAGCCCAGTATACCCATCTTGCGCGGTATGGTGATTTCATATCTAGTTAAACAGCGCATGACCTTGCAGAGATGCACGTATCGTCAGCCACCAAGGGACATGCTCAACCGGTTAAGGTCAAACAACTGACAAGCAAATCTGTGGTATTGAGCAGAATATTTGCTGTAGCCCATCTTCTATACGAAGACAAAACAATGTACATAGCACATCTGATCAGTTAAGATCAAAAGCCATAAGAGCCAGTGCCTGGTACTGCACCAGGGCATTTATCATCATCATCATCATCATCATCATCATCATCATCATCATCATCATCATCATCATCATCATCATTGTAAAGGCAGCGAGCTGGCAGAATCGTTAGCACGCTGAGCAAAAATACTTGGCGACATTTTGTTTGTCATCACGTTCTGAGTTCAAATTCCGCCCAGGTCGAGTTTTGCCTTTCATTCTTTCGGGGTCGATAAAATAAGTACCAGTTACGCCCTGGTGTCGATGTAGTCGACTGTAGCCCCCCCCCCGCTAAAAATTAGTAGAAAGGGCTGTTATTATTATTATTATTATTATTATTATTATTATTATTATTATTATTATTATTATTATTATTATTGCAAAGACGGCGAGCTGGCAGAGTCGTTACCCTATTGGACAAAATGCTTCGCAGAATTGCGTCTGTCTTCGTGTTCTGAGTTCTAATTCCACCGAGGCCGAATCTACCTTTCATCCTTCCGGGGTCGATAAAATAAATACCAGTTGAGCACTTGGGTTGATGCTATCGACTTACCCGTCTCCCGAACTTGCTGGCTTTGTGCCAAAATTTGAAACCCTAATTATTATTGTTGTTGTAATTGTGGTCATAAGTGTTGTGACTTGTCGATGTCGTCATTGTAGTTGTTTCTGCTGTTATTGTTGTTGACAATTTTGTTGTACGTTTCGTCGTTATTGTTCCTCTTCATGTTGATATTGTTGTTGTTATGGTTGATGCTGTGGAGGTGCAATGGCCCAGTGGTTAGGGCATCGGACACGCGGTGATAGGATCGCGGTTTCAATTCCCAGACCGGGCATTGTGAGTGTTTATTGAGCGAAAACACCTAAAGCTCCACGAGGCTCCGGCAGGGGATGGTGGCGAACCCTGCTATACTCTTTCCCCACAACTTTCCCTCACTTTTCCTTCTTGTTTCTGTTGTAGCTGTATTTCAAAGGGGTCAGCCTTGTCACACTCTGTGTCACGCTGAATATCCCCCGAGAACTACGTTAAGGGTACACATGTCTGTGGAGTGCTCAGCCACTTGCACGTTAATTTCACGAGCAGGCTGTTCCGTTGATCGGATCAACTGGAACCCTCGACGTCGTAAGCGACGGAGTACCAACAACAACAACAACAACATAGTTGATGCTATGACTTACGAATGTCGTTCTTGTTTCCGTTGCGTTTATTGCCGTAGTTTTTATTATTATTGTTGTCTTATTGCTAATGCTGTGGTTGTTATCGCTGTTGTTGTTATTGTTGATGTTGTGGTGGTGGTGGTGGTGATGCTGAGGGTAAAGTTTGTTTTGCTAGCGATCGTTGCTTTTGTTGTAGTCATGGCTTGTTAGAGTTGCGATTCTTTATAAGATTATTGATGTGGTTTCTGGGGAAGTGATAATGCTGGACAATTATCTCGATTAATGCACCACCATTCCCGCCTACACTACCGCCGCCATCACGTAATTACATCACCATCACAACTCACACCATCTATTCTCACCCAACTATCCACCCAGCTACGCACCCAATCAACGCAATCATCCAAGCAGCCATCCATCCATCCAACTAACCATCTAACCATCCAACCAATCAACCAACGCAACCAACCAACCAGCCATCCATCCATCCGCCCATCCATCCATCCATCCATCCAAACAACCAGCCAACCAACCTGCCAGCCAGCCAGCCCAGTCCAGCCGGCGATCTACCCACCACCCTCCCGCACCCTCCCGCTCCAAACACTACCCTATCAGTTACCATTTTCCCATTGCGTGTTTTCTAACTTGCCCTACAATTGAGAAACACCTCACCGATTTTGTCATCGTCCACACGGTGCGGGGTCAGGGGGCAATACATGGGCATTGTTCAAAACAGGGAACCACCCACAGACACAGACAAACGCATGGACGCACACACACACACACACACACGCACACACACACACCCACACACACACACAGACACACGGGCGTACGCACGGACGCAAGGGTGTGTAAAGTTAGGATTTATAAATGCATGCATGTATGCATACACACACATACACATATCATATACCTACATACATGTGTGCGTGTGTGTATTTGTATGTATATATATTATATATTATATATATACATATATCTATGTATCCATGAAAGTGTATATACATACATATATATATATATATATATATATATATATATATATATATATATATATATATATATATATATATGTATATGTGCTTGTTTTTAAATATATATATAAATATATATATATATATATATATATATATATATATATATATATATATATATATATATATACGTGTGTGTATACATATGTGTGTGACAACGTCTGTATCCGGGTGTATATGTGTAGTGTTTGATGCATGTGCAAGACGTATGTATATTCGCTTTTGTTAGCAAACGTATGTTTTATACATTTATATATACTCAACATGTACGCGGCGATATAATGATATGAACACACACGCACACAGACACACGCACTCAGACACACGCGCATATATATACATACACACACACACGCATATATATATATATATATATATATATATATATATATATATATATACATACACACACATACACACACATATACATATATATCACACTTTCATACAAAGCAATTTATGTATGTCTAAAAATGTTTATATATATATATATATATATATATATATATATATAGAGAGAGAGAGAGAGAGAGATACATACATACATACATACATACATGTGTGTGTGGTTACAAATGTGTGTATGTATACATATTCTCCGTGTTTTTCTCCTTGTCTCCGTATTCTTTCTGTTGAAGAGCGTAGCTCGAAACGTCAAAGACTTTCCGTATTCCCGAGCGTCATACTAATACATCCTTTTGTTATTTACACCACCTGTCCTCGTCTGTTGTTGTTTTTTCGTATATTCTCCCATATATATATGTATATATATGCATGTATATATAGGTGTGTGTATCTATATAATATAATATATGTATATATTATGTAATATATATAAATATATACACGTGACTGTGTCTGTAATCACCTCTCAATGTTTTCGTACTTTTAGCAGGAGTGGACATCCATGAGTAATATTCCTATGTTCAAATAAATTTCTCAAAAATCTGTGTTGTACACTCTACATCCCACACTCGCAGGCATAGGAGACAGCGCGGGAAACTTCTACGGTACGTGGTTGTCAGACTTGCTAGAAATTGCTAGAAATTGCAGCTAAATATCTTTCGAATTCCATAAGCAATAAAGAAAATCTTTTTAAAAATGGAAATCCAATGGATAAAGTCGTAATAGCTCCCAGTTTGCGACCCTTCCAGCAAATAAAAGCAAGCTTATCAACATCTAATCAACATCATCATCATCTTCATCATCATCATCATCACCATCGCAATAATAATAATAATAATAATAATAATAATAATAATAATAATAATAATACTAACGCTGTGCTGCTTTTGTCTTTGTTTATATTTCACGGAATAACATGTCTGTCCTTTTTGTAACCGAACACTCAGCAATAAAACCTTTATGTTTTTCCTTGCATGCGGAACTTACACAGAATGTTGTCAGTTCCCAAGTGTGTAATATTCTGCGAGGAGTTTAGTACAGGGTCTGTCTGGGACTTGCCCGAGATTATATGTGGAACATTTCATTGTCGGTGTACCGACGGCCCCCTGTCACAGTTAATGAAACACATTTCAATTTGATGCTCTCTTCCTCCTCCTCCTCCTCCTCCTCTTCCTCCTCCTCCTCCTCCTCCTCCTCCTCCTCCAGCCGCTAACAATTTTTTAGTCCAAAGATTGTTGGCGGCTGAAGAGAGCTTTAAACAATCTTTTATATCAGTATACCTATGGTGATGTAATAACAGATTGTTTATAAAGCTTGAAACACGTGTACGGCAATATCCTTTGTGTTCTGTTTTCAATTTATGTTTGATATATATATATATATATATGTATGTATATATATATATATATATATATATATATATATATATATATATATATATATATATATATATATATATATATATATATATATATATATATATATATATATAGTATTTTGAGCTGATGAGTATACGTCAATTAATGTACTGATGTATTGAGTAAAGCACTGATACAGTTTGGGCTACCTGACGTCATTTGCAGCTGGGGTATATTTTATTTGGATCTATTTCAGGAATTCTACAGTGTTAGTTGAGATGATCGATTAAGTAAAGAGAAGATGGAAATGGTATAACTCTTGATATTATACGACAATCGTTTCAATTCATCCTGCAACTCTCCTTGATAGGTGGGATGCTGTGCATCATTGTATGTTGCATCAATCTTGTAGTCTGGGTTATCTATAAAGGACAGTTGCAGGATGGGTCGAAACGACTGTGAATTGATTATATGTATGTGTGTGTACGTATGCATATACTTTTTAATATTATATAATCCGAAGACATTCAAGATTTTGCTTCCAATATGTCAGAATAATAACAAAAGCAGACGATAAAAAACAAGAAAAATATCTGTAACTATTAAAAAACACAATTAGAACGAATTACATAAACAGAAACAAACAAAGGCAAATAGAAGGCCTTCTCAAATCTGTTTAAACGTACATTTATTATATTAGTACTAATCCTGTTATGTAGATATAATGGTAGATTTGGTCTGTTTTTGTCTAGTTAAATATGTAAGGCCGTTTTCTAGCAAGTTCTCAACTTACATGAACGCTTTGTATATCATTAAGAAATGCAAGAAAAAACAAAAAAAACAAACAAAAAAAACAAAAGGTAGACTTTTGATCCTGTAAAAGACCTTTCAGAGAGAAGGGTATTCGGGTTATTTCTATTAACTCGTAATTACTATAATAATTAATATCATCATCATCATCATCATCATCATCATCATCATCATCATCATCATCATCATCATCATCCTTATTATTATTATAGTTGTTGTTGTTCTTGGTATTGTATTCTTATGATAGCAGTGGCGGCAGTGGGAGTGATGTGGTGCTGCTATTGTTGCTGTTGTTGTTGTTGTTGTTGTTGTGTTTTCTGTCTTCTATTGTTGTGTTAGCAATGTATTTCCTGTTGTGTAGTGTTTAGCTGATTTTTTTAAGATGCATTCGTTATTATTATTATTATTATTATTATTATTATTATTATTATTATTATTATTATCATCATCTATTTCTTTTTAGACGAGGTTAAACCTTTTTCTCAGTCTGCCGTAGGATATTTCAAAGCCTTTTAGATCAACTGTAGCTGATAATTATAGGGTTTCATCACCTAAGTCTATTTTATTCCCATAATATTGCACCTAGTTTCGTCAGAGCCACATTACCTACTATTGCGACTACTACAACAACAAGAACGACAACAACAACAAACTACCACTACTACTACTACTACTACTACTACTACTACTACTACTGCTTCTGCTGCTTCTGCTGCTTCTGCTGCCACTACTACTACTACTACTACTACTACTACTACTACTACTACTACTACTACTACTACTACTGGTGTTGCTGTTGCCGTTTCTGCTACAATTGTTGCTCTTGTATATGATAATGATGATGTTAATTAATATGAGGACGGCAACGAAGAGATAGAAAATAAAGACGTTGATGATAACGATGATGATGATAAATATGATGATGATGATGATAAATATGATGATGATGATGATAAATATGATGATGATGATGATAAATATGATGATGATGATGATAGTGGCGGCGGTGGCGACAACGATGATTTGGTCCTTTGTAACCAGGGAAACAGAAAAAAAAAGACCCCAGAAAACAGTAATGATTGTTTAGGATGACAAATGTTTCAGAATGTATTTATGCACTCACACACACAGGCACGCTCTCTCTCTCTCTCTCTCTCTCTCTCTCTCTCTCTCTCTCTCTCTCTCTCTCTCACACACACACACACACACACACACACACACATACACGCAAACTAACACAAACACACACAGAAAAACACAGACGTATGTAAATTTATGTATATATGTCTATATTTTGATGCATGTAGGTGTATGCATGTATGTATGTATGTATGTAAGTAGGTAGGTAGGTAGGTAGGTAGGTAGGTAGGTAGGTAGGTAGGTAGGTAGGTATACAGTGGTGAGTGTTTATAAATAAGTACACTGACTATATAAAGCAGACTATGTATGTTTATTGAGGAACAGAAACTTCTTAAAGCGTAAATCTATGACGATACATTTGGAAATGTTTTCGAAACTATATCAAAATATGTTTGGTCATTTACACATCGAGATTTGATTAGCTGACTATATTCTTTAAAAACTTATACATTCAGCTGTTCATCTTTCTGCGGGAAACCGGCGATTTTCATTCAGCTGACAAAACACGTGATGGTCTCATGTTTTCAGTGTACAGGACATTCATTATGGCAATGGATCAGCCGTTTGTACATGCAAAGTATTAGCAGATGCTCAGGCAAGGAAAGAAGGGTGGATTTACGTTTCGTACAAAGCTCTTCTTCAGAAACAGGAGGCAGAGGAAAGTCTAAGAGAAAAGGAAGACGGAGGAAGAAAATCGCCAACGATCCACTTGTGGTTACGTTTTGCAATATATATATATATATATATATATATATATATATATATATATATATATATATATATATATATGCATATAGCTTGATAGACAGACGGACACATAGATGTGCGTGTGTGTGTGTGTGTGTGTGTGAGAGAGAGAGAGAGAGAGAAAGAAAGACAGGTTTGCGATTATGAGTAAATATAAGTGTGTTTGTGCAATGTAATGGCATATGCTTCTATGTATATCTTTGTATATACATATGTATGTGGATATATGTGTTTGTATGTGTGTGTGTGTGTGTATGGGTTTGCGTACGTGTAAGTACTATGTGTATGTCTATGTTTGTGTGTATATTTTTCTTGTTATTTCTCTAGAGGCAGTAAAAAAACCGTGTGCATGTGCTGGAAGACTGCCAATGAGTAGACAAAGATAGGAGTAGGAACACACAGACGCTACACACCGCAACTACTTATAAATACGTACAAACATGCATACATACATATATATACATATATATATATATATATATATATATATATATATACATATATATACACACACACACACACACACACACACACACACACACATATATATATATATATATATATATATATATATATATATATATATATATGTATGTATGTATGTATATTCACGCTTGTGGTGGGTGTACCATATTTGTACATTAATATTACGAGTATTAATGTTAGTACTACATATAAATGAATACTCATATGTATACATACATGTATGAATATGTAAACAAAGTTCAACGTCTGTATACACACCCATGTAGTAACGTTTAATATATCTAATCTAGATACGATTTTCATCCATGCGTCGCCCAATTTCGGTTCATTTACAGATGCCGTATGTGTCTGTGAGTGTAGGAGCAATTATTTTATTTTATGTATCTGTGATTCTGCTTGCGTGTCGGTGTTTTTGTGTGTGTGTATGTGTGTGTGTGTGGCCCTCTGTGGATTTGTGTCTGTGCGTGCGTGTGTTACCTCTGTATGACCTAAATATACAAATATACCTTTTTTTTTTTAAATCTAGAATATTTCTTATAGATATACATTCAAGAGAATCGGATAACGGTATTTGACTGGCATTTAATTTCATTCAACCACCGGAATGGTGACGAGCAGTTTCAATCTCGTGTGGGATTGAACTTGTTTTTTAAGGTACGAAATTCAACACCACATTGTCTTTGTATCACACACTCTACCCATGCAGCCATTCGTTGCCATTCACTGTCATTCCCTGTCCTTTCTATGGTTGTGTATATTATGCATGCATACATCCAAATACTGACATTCTGCAAAAGGCAAGGGAAACGCATAAGCTTTTCTACTCTTCGCACAAGCCCGAAATTTTGGGGGAGGGGGACCAGTCGATTAAACCGACCCCAGTATGCAACTGGTACTTAATTTATCGACCCCAAAAGGATGAAGGGCAAAGTCGACCTCAGCGGAATTTGAACTCAGAACGTGAAGACAGACGAAATACCGCTAAGCGTTTCGTCCGGCGTGCTAACGTTTCTTATTTCTTTATTGCCCACAGGGGGCTAAACATAGAGGGGACAAACAAGGACAGACAAAGTGACTAAGTCGATTACATCGACCCCAGTGCGTAACTGGTACTTAATTTATCGACCCCGAAAGGATGAAAGACAAAGTCGACCTCGGTGGAAATTGAACTCAGAACGTAGCGGCAGACGAAATACCGCTAAGCATTTCGCCCGGCGTGCTAACGTTTCTGTCAGCTCACCACCTTACAAGCGAGACACATAAGAGATGACTTCTATCGAATCTGAAACAGTAAAACTTCTCCAAAATCAGATATCATTGTCCGCATCCAAAAATGAGCTACAACACTGGCATAAAATCACTCAGAAACACGATTCAGCTTCTGCTCGGCAAGCATGCTATCTTCTCCCTCACTCTCTTTCTCTTTTCCTAAGTTACCCCACCTCTTACTCCTTCCATTGCTCTCTCTCTCCCTCTCTCTCTCTCCGTCTCCTCTATCGTTCCTGCTTTTTTTTCTGCTTTTTCTACGGATTTTATAATGGCTTCTGCTCTACGAAAATTGCTCAACTCGAACTACTTCCATTCCTGCGTCAATCGTCTTCATTGTCTCATCTGCTTTTGTTATGTCCAATCCCCCTCACGCACCGCCATTATTCACTAGACTCAGG
>NC_142942.1:47711396-47718896 GCF_046866305.1 Octopus bimaculoides
CAGGAAAAAACTGCTTAGCGGTATTCCTTCCGATGTCACATATATATATTCATATATCTACATATATATATATATATATATATATATATATATATATATATATATATATATATATATATATATATATACATACATATATATATATATATATATATATATATATATATATATATATATATATATATATATACATACATATATATATATATATATATATATATATATATATATATATATATATATATATATATATATATATATATATATATAACATAATTAAGGGATCAGCAAGCATTTGCTTCACCATATACCGAAGTTCAGAAATAGCAGCTAAAAAGGCTGAGACTCCAACAGATAGTATTACTTGTAACTCCCAAAGGCAAAAACAAGAAGAAAAAACAATGAAAACTAATCATTTAAAGTTAATCATAGACGCGTTTCTGGATTATGAGCGATAATACTCAATTTCATATATATATATATATATATATATATATATATATATATATATATATACTTACTTGGAGGCAATGCGTGGCGTTCGATCATATAATAACATAAATAATATATAATTATATGCATATATCCATACATATATGTACATACCGACATCAATATGTATACATACAAGCACATATGGGTACAGGACATCACAAAAAACTTTAAACACAATGAGAAACGAAAATAAAGACGAAAGCAGAAAACGAACTTTTACCAACCATGCGGTTGGTAAGCAAGCTACTTACCACAGCCACTCCTACGCTAAAATATCAACTGCTGTTTCGAAATAAACAAACGGAACTTTAGAGTTAAACCTCACTTACCTGCAGAGTTTCCTGTCAGTGGGCAAAAGCGTGCGTATTACATGTCCATCCAGTTACATGTACACACACATACACATACACACACACATAATATATATACACGGCGTTAAACTGGAGTTTTAAAGCAAGTTTAGTCATGATAACAAAATATTAACAAATAGTTGGGTAGGATTTGGGGGATTAAACCAAATTTTATTGAGTAATTCTCATTGAAATTTAAACCTGGAAGAGTTGGGTAAGTAGTCTGGCGAAACTTACAGTCCTAGTCACAGCAAATTTTACAATACACAAATACACACACGCATTGTACATACACACGTACATACACACATATATACATATACACATACACCAGATGTGCCATCAAAACTTTTGATTGGACCATATCAGGTGGGGGAAAAGAGCCATGCAAGGAACGTGAAGAGAGCACAGCATAAAGACGGAAAATCACGGTGGTGCACCAGCATGACCGCAGCCACTTGGCTGAAACACATAAATAAATAAATAAATAAATAAAAAATACATATATATGTCTCTCTCTATATATATACATATATATATATATATATATATATATATATATATATATATATATATATATATATATATATATATACATATATATATCATGTTTGTGTTTGTGTATATATATATGTATATATATATATATATATATATATATATATATATATATATATATATATATATATATATATATATATATATGTATGTATGTATGTATGTATTTGTGTGCAGACAAATACTCATATGCGTACACTTTTTATATACCTCTGCCTAGAAACCATTGAATCGCAGTCATCTATGTCACTGACTGATATGTTGATGTTCCCACTAGTTGTATACAAATATGTCTACGTATTTCTATACATTTCCTCTTCACTGGACGAAGAGTAAATCTGTTTATATTTGGGGGGGGGGGTTCGTTTAATGAATGAATATGAGCAACCACATAACCCTCAAATCACATCCTGATACCTTAAATAAGAAGGAAATAACTTACAATGCTGCCTAGGTACATTATGCCGAAATAATAATAATAATAAAGGAAGAATACATAACCGGATGGGCTCGATTGGAACACAAATCGAATATTGAAAATGTCTACTCAGAGAATAACAGACATGCACGCAAGTAAAATGTGGAGCGTGAGAAATCGGTGAAAGAGAGAGAGATCTCTATATAAAAGGAACAAACTGTATCGATAAAGAAAACAATGATCATTTATACGTATATCTAATCACACGCAGAAAAAATGCATGTGACGCTGAAAATCGGAAGTAGCGCCATTATGCTTTCATGAAAGACCCCAATGACAGTATTGAATTTTGTCACGGGCAGTAAGTAACTTCGAGATATTCAGAAATAACAGACACCCAGAATTTCGGCATTTCTGACACTAAATACAAAGAACTGTCGAGAGTAACCAATATATACGACGTATTCATAACACAAAACGTATCATTTACACAATGTACTGTCGATTTAATGGCGCAAAACTCATTTCCTGAACTCAAAAACGTTTTTCTTTTTATTATTATCGTTTACAATAAGAAGGCGGAGTGGTAAGAACGCCAGGATAAATGCTTAGTGGCATTCTATCTGTCTTTATGTTCTACGTTCCAATTTCGCCGAGATCAACTTTGCATTTCATCCTTTCGAGGTCGATAAATTGAGGGCGATGTAACACTGAGGGCGATGTAATCGACTAGTCCCCTCGCCTAATACTTCAGACATTGTACCTTTAGTAGAGAGTATTATCATTTACGATATGAAGGCGGCGAGCTGGTGGAACCGTAAGCACGCCGGGTAAGATGCTTAGCGTCATTGCGTTCCTATTTACGTTCTAAGTTCAAATTCCGCCGAGGTCGCCTTTGCCTTTCATCCTTCCAGAGTCGGTAAAATGAGTACCAGTTGAGCATTGGGGATGATGTAATCGGTTCTCCCTTTTCTTCCGAAATTACTGGTGTTGTTCCAAAGTAAGAAAAAACTGTCATATATGATGTAGAAAGGGAGATTATCAAATTCATTAAAGGGTTTGAAAAATACTACATACGTAATTCTTCAATTCTGAATTTAAATCCTGCCGAAGTCACCTTTGGCTTTTACCATTTTAGAGTCGCTAAAATAAAGTTCCAGGTCAAGTACTGCCAGTAATGGTATCGATTAATGGTTTTGTGTGTAAGCAAGAAAGCATACGATATGGGGTTATGGAGAGGTAGACTCGTTATAGCTAACTACTTCAGCACTTGGTAACATTGTGTTGATATGTCTAATGTTATTTTTCCCCATGTAATCATTCTCGATAGTGTATATTCATGATGTCTTTCTTTAACCTGTCTTGAAATTTAACATTTCTTGAAATTGACTATAGACACACGGTATACTTTCTCCAAGAGAGTATTCAATTTTGTCTACCATTAACCGGCTATAGCACTCAAGGGGTACCGTATTATCGGCCGCATTATATATAATTGTGTGTGTGTGCGCGCGCGCATATATATCGGCACTGTGTCTCTGCAGCGCAGGCAGGAACCACTATTAGGTATTAGTAATATTAAAGAATATTTGTATGTATGTGAATAACCTCATGAACGTCATTCAAATACCTCTCTACACTACTTTGGTATGTTCTGTGAGAGTAATAGATCAGCGAAAAGTAAAGATGACTCACAGGTGATTTGATCTCATAAATGTAGAACAGACCTAAGGAAATGTCTTATCACTCAAAGATGAATTGTGTGACCATTAAGAGCTTGCAGAAGGAAATTTGTATTTTGAAATGTAAGGAAATTTGTATTTTACGAAATCATAGATATATTATATTATATATATATATATATATATGTATATATATATATATATATATATATATATATATATATATATATATATATATATATATATATATATATATATCTGTGTATATGTATGCGAGTGTGCGCGTGGTTGCGCATGAGTGTGTGCGCGTATGCATGTAAGATGTATTAAAATTCTGGCTGGGTCTGAAAAGGTTAATCGGTTTATATATATTTCTTATTCATATGGGGCCGAGGCTTAGAGTTTTCACTTGCGATCGATTTCAAGGTGTGAGTTGCATGTGAACGATTCGCCACCGACGTTCTTAAAGGAACGGTGACATTAAACACTCCGACAGGCGACTATGCAATTCTCCGCCATATTTGTAACTCAATCATTGAAAAACTTTGCTTATACATACACACACTCACTCACACACACACACACACACACACGCACGCACATGCACACACACACACACACATGTATATGTATGTAAATATATATATTCGTGTATGTATGTATATATATATGTATTCATATATATACATAAACATGCACAATACATATGCGTACACACACACACACACACACACATATTATATATATATATATATATATATATATATATATATATATATATTTATACACACACACACACACACACACACATATATATATATATATATATATATATATATATATATATATATATATATGTGTGTGTGTGTATATATATTTATATATATGAACAAAGGTGTGTAAAAAACGGCTGAGATACTGATACAGTGGATATTTGTGTTGAATATTTGTCTTTCGGAGTATTTAATATCACCGTTCGTTTAGAAACGGCGGTGGGGAATTTTTCACCTGCAATTCACATCTTGAAATCGATCGCAAGGTGAAATCTAAGTTTTCCTCATCTCTGCGTTATTGCTGTTTATTGCGATCGATTACTCTGTATTGGTTGAATCATCTTCTATCGTTTTCTGACACATTCTTTGGGAAAAATAAGACTCCGTATCCATAATATAACGTTACAATGAGAACTTGATATGAAATATGAGTGCTTAGTGCAAAGTCAGACGTTCGGTACCGCATGACCGAATGACCGAATGACCAAGACTGTTACTTTGCAACCAAGAGATCGATCTAACTGCGTTTCATCTTGAACAAATGTCTTTTCTACAGCATCATGTCGACCAAGGTGATGGAAATGAAACTTGGTCATTGAAAGAGTCTCGGCAGAATTGCATTTGTAATTCCAAAACACAGACAGCCTTTTGATAATACTAGCTGCTTTGTTGAACTGATTCTTCCTGATGATTGCGTAAATGGTGTCGCTTGTCTGCGGAATACTCAGCACTACTTGTACGATAATTCCATGGCAAGTAATTCATTTATCGAACACCTCACTCCTCCTTCGTTCAAAATTGTCACAGGATCGATTTATTTATTTCAATGCATTTACATATGTTTTATTTCTAAGAAATATAAAATGCACACGTGGCTTGTGGTTAAGAAGCTCACTTGTAACAACTTTGTGGCGGGTTCAGTCCCACCGCGCGACAACTTGGCTAAGGGATTTCTACTAAATCATCGGACCAGGCAATGCTTCGTGAGGGAATTTGTTGGACGGAAACTGTGTGGAAGCAAGCCCATCTAACGGTTCTGCTAGCTCACTGCCTTAAATAATAATAATAATAATAATAATAATAATAATAATAATAATAACAATAATAATAATAATAATAATAATAATAATAATAATAATAAATGCCCGGATGCAGTACCAGGCAGTGGCTCTCATGGCTTGCGATCTTAAGTGATTGGAAGTGTTATCATGTTCATTGTTTTGTATTGGTATAAAAAAGATGGGCTACAGCAAATATTCTGCTTAATACCACAGATTTGGTTGTCCGTTGTTTGACCTTAACCAGTTGAGCATGTCCCTTGGTGGCTGATGATTATGTGCATCTCTGATCATGAGCAGAAGTAGTTGGGGAGCATCATAGCCATGTGTTGAGAGGAATTCGTTGGGGTTTGAATAATTCACCTTTGGAAACATGGATGTTTTACTCAACATCCTTAAACAAACCTTATTCAGGGACCTTTTGAGCGGGATGGTTACTCGACCTGAAGAAAATTCTAATTGGGCCCCACCTGCGAGGTCATGCGCCGTTTATCTTGATATGGGACCACCATGTTGCGCACATATATTTGTGATGCATGTGCCTGGTGTACCCTTATCAGACGGGTAGTCATGGTGGGTATAATGGGCTTCGTATATTTTACCCCAGTGTCACTTTGATGGCATGCCCAACACTCTCACTCAATAATAATAATAATAATAATAATAATAATAATAATAATAATAATAATAATAACGACAACAATAATCCTTTCTACTCTAGACACAACGACGCCCGAAATTTTTGGGGAGGGGTCAGTCGATTAGATCGACTCCAGTATGCAATTGGTACTTAATTTATCAACCCAGAAATGATGAAAGGCAAAGTCGACCTGGGCGGAATTTGAACTAAGTATATAGTGGTAGACGAAATGCCGCTAAGCATTTCGCCCGGCGTGATAACGATTCTGCCAGCTCACCGGCTTAATAATAATAATAATAATAATAATAATAATAATAATAATAATAATAATAATAATAATAATAATAATAATAATAATAATAATAATAATAATAATAATAATAATAATAATAATAATAATCGATATGTATATATATATATATATTTGTATGTATCTGTATATTTATGTAAGTACGTAAACGCTCACACTGTCATGGAGGAATACGTGCAAACATGATTTGTGTGTTTACCAATGAGTGGAAGTTCCGGATTAAAACTTTCCCATGCAATGATATTCGTACACGGCAGACATGGTTAATTGAGAACTTATAGCGAATTGATATCTGATGGTATGTAGTTCGATCCCAAGTGACACAATGGTGTTTATATTATAAAGCAGAGTTAAGTCTGCCAAATAATCCATCTTATTGAAGTGAAAGTTAAGATAATGACTCATCTAAGGTAGATTTTCTATCTCTTTCGTTCCCAAATGCCTACTTAAATGTGCCTCTGTATCTATTACTTACCAGTATTCACACACTCACGCACACGCACACACACACACACGCACACATATGTGTGTGAGTGTGTGAGTCTGTGTGCGTGTGAGTGAGTGTGTGTGTTCGTGTGTGCGTGTGTGTGTGTATGAGTTTACAAGTACAGGCGTGGCTTTTTGGTAAGAATTTTGCTTCCTAATTGCACGGTTCCGGGTTCAGTCCCACTGCGCGTGAACATGGGCAGGTGTTTTGTAATATAGACCTAGACCGGGTGAAGCCGCTTGTAAGTGGATTAGTTAGATGCAAACAGAAATAAACACGTCGCGTATATATATATATATATATATATATATATATATATATATATATATATATATATATATATATATATGGGAGAATATACAAATAATAACAACAGACGAGGACAGGTGGTGTAAATAACAAAAGTATATATTTGTATGACGCTCGGGAATACAGAAAGTCTTTGACGTTTCGAGCTACGCTCTTCAACAGAAAGAATACGGAGACAAGGAGAAAAACACGGAGAAAAAAATTGAATAGTGTTCAGTCAACGGTCAATCATATATATATATATATATATATATATATATATATATATATATATATACATATATATATATATATATATATATATATATATATATATATATATATTTATATATATATTTATATATATATATATATATATATATATATATATATATATATATATATATATATATATATATATATATATATATATATATATAT
>NC_142942.1:47721396-47728896 GCF_046866305.1 Octopus bimaculoides
TTCCTATATTTTGATGTCTAAAACAATATTTACAATAAGAAAATATACCACAGAAAATGTCATCTTATACTTTGAATATACGTTGCAACGTCTTTAATGCCATTATCAGAGTGGTACTAACTTTATATTAACCGAGTTCAGACCCCGCCGAAATCATCTTTGCCAACTCTTCTTTTCTAGATCATTAGAATTAGTTATTAGTCAAGTAGATTGGTCGAGGGTTTTGATTACCCAGCATCCAATCAATAATGTTGACCTTTTAAAAACCCAAACAATATTGGTAAAACATTGTAATAGACATCGGAGAGGTTGCAAGAGGCAATGACAATTTCAGAAATAGAAAAAAAAAATTTAATTAGTGGAAACTTAACCGGTGTACGTGTTAATTAATAAGACATTAAAACAGAATGACTTGCCCCAGACACAACAAAATTCTAATAGAATTTTCTTGGCAGAATCTAACCATTCCGAACGTGGAGCATGCGTCCAACCGGTAGGGTCTCCAAAAATTGTGCTAGGGCGTGGAGTCCTAATTTTTTTTTTTTTTTGTGGGTGGGGTTAATTGTGAAAATTTTTTTTGTAATTGTTTAAAACGTTTTTTGAATTATGATAATCTTTTTTTTTTTAAGTCAATAATGTGTTGTTTTTTTTTGTACTCAGAACTTAATAAAAATTTTACCAATGGATTTTTTGGCATTAGACAATTGTGATAAAATATTAAAAATAAAGTTGTTTTTTTGTTTGTTTTCAATTACTTGTGTGGTATATATTTCGCTGTGGAGGTGCAATGGCCCAGTGGTCAGGGCGGCGGACTCGCGGTCGGAAGATCGCGGTTTCGATTCCCATACCGGCTGTTGTGAGTGTTTATTGAGCGAAATCACCTAAAGTCTCACGAGGCTCCTGCAAGGGACGGTGGCGAACTCTGCTATACTCTTTCACCACAACTTCCTCTCACTCTTTCTTACTGTTGCTATTGTACCTGCATTTCAAAGGGGACAGCCTTGTCACAATATGTGTCACGCTGAATCTCCCCCGAGAACTACGTTAAGGGTACATGTGTCTGTGGAGTGCTCAGCCACTTACACGTTAATTTCATGAACAGGTTGTTCCGTTGATCGGATCAACTGGAACCCTCGTCGCCGTAACCGACGGAGTACCAACCATATATTTTGCTGTAAAGTTATAGTGGGACCTGGGTAAAAATCGGTTGGGAAACACTGCGTTAGATCCTCAGAGAAAGTGCTTAACGATTTGTCTTTGATTATCTACGTTTTGAGTTCGAATCATGCCGTGTTTAGTTTCAACTTTCATCATTCCTGGTTGTGTAAAATCAGATAATAGCGAAATACTTTGGTCGATATGTGCTTAGGTTTTAAAACGAGAATTTTCCTTGGTGCGATCATACAGAAGCACCGTCTTTAGTGTGATTGGCTTTTATTTCACACTCATTCTTGGTTTTCTGTCCGAAATTGTGTCTGGTGAAGTAGCGAGTCGGAGAGAAGTGCTTTTCTTCGTGTTCTCTGTCGCGTTATAGGCTTATCTGGTACCTCAGATGAAATTTTGTTCAAATTCTTTTTGAAAACATCCACATCAACATCTCGAAGATCTCTGAGGATGTCTGGAAGGATATTGAATAACTGTGGGTATTATCTTTATCTACTCTCATTACAACAGTTTAATTACAGCTTATTATTTAGTTAGAGAAAGACTGTAATCTGCCAGAATTGTTAGCACAACGGATACTGTGCTTATCGACATTTCGTCCGTCTTTACGTTGTGAGTTCAAATTTTGTCGAGGACTGCTTTAAATTTTATCCTCGCCGTGCTTGATAAAATAAAGTATCAGTCAAGTACTGGAGTCAATGTAATCGAAAATTTCGTACCTTTTTACCATAGCAAAAAAGGGTTATTAAACTATGCTGCACTTTGAATGTATACTTTTGTCACGTGGGTAATATCAGAAAATCTGGCAAGCATAAAATAATTTTACATCGTTTTTGTATTTAGTTGGCCTGTTTTTTTTTATGTGAACAAAATAATTTTAATTTTATCTTTACAAAATTCTTGGAACTCATGCAAAACGATATTAATGCTAATTTTTAAAAGAAAAATATTTATTTTTTTAAAATGAAATAAAATAAATTTCTCATTTGTATATTTGCTATAAATTTGTTACAATTTTTCAAAATTCTATCATCAATATCGCAGTCTTCTTCATCGAAATTTTTTTTTACAAAATTTCCCTAAAAATCGTTATCATTGTCTGCCACCAAGCCTCGTATGTGCACTCACTTTTCATTTCATGTCGTAATTCTAAGCTCTCTGTTACTACCCCAGATTAACAGTATTGTATAGATTAGTAAAGAACTCCACGTATTCTTGTGGCAGGATACGAGGTTTTTCAGCGATCTTACGCTGATTAAGTCCACCTTCAGATTAACCCACAATACGGCCTCTTTAAAATTCAGACTGTTTCAATGCTTCTTTTGTACGTGGCACGATTAAGCAACCGTATATAGAACCTGGGACATAAAAATGTCAATTAATAAAAAAATTTAAACCTTTTCAACTTAAAATAAACATAAAACTATGTTTTATGGGGTGTCTATTTACTTCTGTCATGTCACTGTATATATGCACATATATACATATATATGTATATGTGTATATCTATATCTATATGTATGTAGGTATGTATGTATGTGTGTATCTCTCTCTCTCTCTCTCTCTCTCTCTCTCTCTCTCTCTCTCTCTATATATATATATATATATATATATATATATATATATATATATATATATATATATATATACACATACGTATATATATGTATGTATATATATATATATATATATATATATATATATATATATATATATATATATATATATATATATATATTCATATATATGTATATATATAAATAAATATATATATATATATATATATATATGCGTGTGTGTGTATACATTCATACATTTATATATATGCACATATATGTATGCATGTATACTTATATATGTATATATACATACACATATATATCTGCACATATATGTGTACGTATATTTAACCATACATATACCCTCACTTACATAATACAATGTATTGAGTACTTTTTTTGTTGTTCGTTAGAAGCAACACACACACACACGCACATGCACACAAACACACACACACACATACTTACAAATACATAAACACAGACCTATATGGAAGGTAAGAAAGAAAATGAATAAAAACAGAATAAGACAGAAATGACGTCAAGTTGTGTGCGAGAAGCAAAAAGGATTGAGTGCGTAAGAAACAGGCGGAGGGAAAGAATGGTAGACAGGAATCGAGTCACAAAGAGAGAGTGGACGAGAGAAAGAGAGAGAGAGAGGGAGGGAGAGAGGGTGAGTGAGTGAGTGAGTGAGTAGTGAGTGAATGAGTGAGTGAGTGAATGAGTGAGTGAGAGAGTTAGTTGGTTGAGAGAGAGAGAGAGTGATCACTCCATTTGTTTGTATACTGCACGTAAAATGTCTATTTTTAATATGATGGATCTACGAGAGCTCTGCCTTGTGTTGTTGTTGTTGTTGCTGCTGCTGTTGTGGTTGTTGTTGTTTTTGCTGCCGCTGGTGTGGTTGTTGTTGTTGTTGTTGTTGTTGTTATTATTATTATTTTCTAGGTTACTTGGCCTGCTAGCAACATGTCTTGCCCTATCTTCCTTTTAATCAACACTCGCATTCACACATACACGTATTCACATGCGCCAATGTCTTGTGTGCATACGATATATATAAATATATATATATATGCATATATACATCATACATACATACATACATACATACATATATATATATATATATATATATATATATATATATATATATATATATATATATATATATATATATATATATATATATATATATATATATGTATATATATATATATGTCTGTACATGTGTGTGTGTGCGGTTCCATATACATACATACATACATACATACATACATACATACATATGTGTATACGTGTGTGAGTGTGTGTACATATATACCTGTAGGTATGTATTTATGTATTTTGGTGATAAATTAGATTTGGTTACACACCCAATATGCTTATTCAGAAGCACCACATGCTTATATATATATATATATATATATATATACATACAAACATACAAAACATAAACATGTGTGTGTGTGTGTGTGCGTGTGTGTGTGTGTGTGTGTGTGCGTGTGCGCGTGTGTGTGTGTGTGTGTGTGTGTTTGTGCATATAAGCATTCATACATACATATATATGTACATTGATATATATACTTACGAATATATACAAATTTGTCTTGTTTCCAATCAACTTTATAAACCTATCTTTTCATCCATCCATCTGTGCTTCAAAGTATCCATGCCACTATCTATCTGTCTGTATATATGTATGTTTGGATGTTTTTATGTTTGGATGTTTGTATGTTTGTTTGTCTGTCTATATGCACACATTTCAATATACCGATATATCTATCTTTCTTCCTATTCATCTATTTACCTATCATAGTTATTTTATCCGTTGACCGATCCTCCCGATCTTCTATGCAATGAATCAAATTATCAATGGCTAGGCCACTCATATATGTGTAAATATTTCAGTACCTAATATATATATATATATATATATATACGACGTGTAGGGAAGCGAGCTGGCAGAATCGTTACCACGCCGGGCATAAATGCTTAGCGGCATTTCGACATATTCATGTTCTGAGTTCAAATTCCGCCGAGGCCCCCTTTAGGTTTCATCGTTTCGGGTCGATAAAATAAGTACCATTCAAGCACTGGGGTCGATGCGATCTGCTTGTCCCTTTCCATGAAATTGCTGGCCTTGTGTCAAAATTTGAAATCAATATATACGACGTTTATTATATACTATCACGAGCTGACAGAATCGTTAACACTCTGGGCACAATGCTTTGCGCAATAATTTAAAATTCTGCCGAGGTCAACTTTGGCTTTCATCCATCCAGGATCGATAAATTAAATAGCAATCAAATAAGGGGTCGATGCAATCGACTAGTCATTCGCACCGAAAATAAATAAATAATAGGCAGGGATTGTGCCTATAACATAAAGGATTCTTTTAGGATACACAACCAAAGTTCTTGTGATAATTCTTGAGAACAACCCTGGTTTTATCTCTAAGTCAAAATCAATCAGGATCGAGAAAATAAAGCTCCAGTCCTGTACTGGGTTATTGATCAAAAGCCTCCCGTGAATATATATATATATATATATATATATATATATATATATATATATATATATATATGTATGTGTATATTTATATTTCCTTATTTTTCAAATTCCAAATATATGTAGAGAACACGTTTACAAAAGTATATATATGTTAGATAGCGTCGCTATTATGTTAATCTGTCGTATATCCAAATTTGACCAAATGCATCTTTTACAATATTTAATTTTGCCTGCAATAGCCGGTTCTTTTGGTCAAACTACTGTATTTCCAGCTGCTTCAGATGCCAAGATATGAAAATTGTCAAAGTGTAATACAACTGTTAAGCATTTTTCACAAAAGTGTAGTAAGCCCCACATACCATAGTTTTGCAAAAATATTTCTGACTGAAAATATCATACATGCATGGAGTTCTAATTCCATACGCCCCAAAAAATATTATAGTTAAGATGAAGCTATTGCTAATGTAAAAAGAAATGGAATGGTGAAACTATATGTTTACATAGATACGTGTATCTATGTATGTAAACATATAGTTTCTATACGACACTTTTGTGTAATAGCTACGATATCTTATTAGGTAAAACTATTTTCAGCTAAACTTTGTGTACGTGTTTGTGTGTCAGTACACATATCTACATACTTGTATACATAATCTGGTATAAGTATATATAGCTTGTCGGATTTCAGTCTGCCCATTTATGTCTGTATCTCTGGATATATGTATGTAACTTTTATATTTTACTTGTTTCAGATCATAGACTGCGGCTATGCTGCAGCACAGCTTTGAAGAATTTTAGTTGAACAAATCGACCTCTGTGCTTAAAAGTATTCTAAACTGGCATTTATTCTATCGAACTCTTTTCCTGAACCACTAAATTACGGGGAAATAAACACATCAACACTGGTTGTCAAGCGGTGGTGGGGAACAAAGACACACGCGAGCGTACATACAAACACTCATGCACACACATATATGTGTATACATACGACGGGTTTTTTTTAGTTTGCGTCTACTAAATCCACTCACAAGGCTTTGGTCAACCCGAGACCCATAGGGGACACTTGCCAAAGTGTCACGCTGTGAGACTGAACTCAGAGTTATTTGATTGGTAAGCAAACTTCTTACCACACAGCAACACTTTCGCCTGTGTTTGTTTGTCAACCATTACCGCATCACAACCTTTGTTTGTGAGTTTACATCTCCGCAATTTCGTGGTTCGGCAAAAGACACCGAATGAAATAAATGCCAAGCTTGAAGAAAACATTTAGTAATGGGTCGATTCATTCGACTAAAATTCTTCCAGGCGGTGCCCCAGCCTGGTCACGGTCTAATGACTGAAGCAAGACAAAAGGTAAAACCTAAAAGATCATCATAATCATCATCACCGCCACCGCCACCGCCACCTCCATCGTCGTCGTCGTCGTTTTTATTCACATATGTATGCGTGTGGGTGCAGTTTCCTTTCTGATTACGTCTAATATATAACATAAGTGTTAAAATTGAAGCAGTGGTTGTATATCTTATGTGCATAAAACAAGCAAGGTGTGAATGGTGGTTTGTTTGTGTGGGTGCTTGTGTTTGGCGGTTTGTGAGTGCAGAAAAATATTATGATGTGCGGGAGCAACATCGCATGTAATTTGAATCTGTACATATATGTGCGTGTGTTTAGGCAACTTTTAATGCATATACGTGTGTGTATTTACATATATATTATGTATATATTCCTGTGTGTGTGTATGTGTGTATGTGTGTGTGTGTGTGTGCAAATATATGTATACCATATGTATCTAGTAGATTATTATTAGTAGTAGTAATATTGGAAGTAATGTGGTGAGATGGCGGGATCGTTAGCACTATGGACAAAAATTTCTTCCATTTTTATGTTCTGAGTTCAAATTCTGCCGAGGATGGCTCCATTCTTATCGAACAGTAACAAGCTGATGTCTGCGAAAATATAAGCGTCGTATCGAGTAAGGACATGCAAAGATATAAGATATAACGGAAGTGGTTTCTTTGAAGAATTCTGTATTATAAAGAGTCAAGAACGATAAATATGTCTTTCCTGAGCGTTGAATTTCAAAGCAGATAAAGTTATAAAGAATAGTACATATTGAGTTACAAAACATTTTGGAGAGAAAAATCACAGGCTTCATGTTTCCAGGAGATGAGTGTGCGTGTACCACAGGCAGTCTTCGAATTTCTCTATGCTGAGGGCATTTTAAGCCAATATTTACACGCTATGATTAATAACTTAATCTGTTTCA
>NC_142942.1:47751396-47761396 GCF_046866305.1 Octopus bimaculoides
AAATAGATAGATAGACAGAAAATTCTCAAATATATATATATATATATATATAGGCGAAGGTGTGGCTATGTAGTAAGAATTTTGCTTTCGAACCACATAGTCCCGCGTTCAGTCTTTAGTGAAGTACTGCTCTAATCCATACAAGCAGATCTTTTTTCTGTATATCTGTGTCAATGTAGCTGATTCGGCAATGATTAAGTCTCGTGTAGTGTATAACTAGTTTTCATATGGTTAGTTTTAAGCCTGTGGTTCTCAGCCATTTTGTTTTTTTACCACGGGACCCCTATGTTAACTATTTTGCTTGGGTGAGCCCTTATAGCCATTTGATGTTCAATTAATTCTATTGGATTTTTATAATTAAATATTATTAGGAGTTGTATATATATATAAAAATTCTTAAAATATTTTGCTTATTGTAGAATTATAACCAGTTCATCCTACATAAGGTTTAGCAACAAAATTTTATATGGAACCTCAAGTATCATGTGGACTCCAGATCAGAACCACGGAGATAGGTCGTCGTAAATGGGTGACAAAGAACTAGTATCCATGAATTAAGCTAATAGGAAGTTCGTGTGACTTTTTTACAATGCAAGTGTGAGAGAAATTTAACTTCACCATTTCTTGTTGATCAAGAATGAAGAAGGAATGTGTAGAAAGAAATAATTTATAGGAATTTGTATTATTATTTCTGTAGAAGAACGGTGGATAGGCAGAATTGTTAGCCTAACGGAGAGAATGTTTTGAGGTAATTTTCTTGGGTCTTCAAGCTCTGAGTTCAAATCCCGCTGAGGTCAACTCTGTCTTTCATTTTTAGGGGTCGAGAAATTGAAACAGTCAATAAAGAACTGACGTAGGCTTAATCGACTTGCAACTCCAGTCTAAATTGCTGAATCTCTACCTAAATTTAAAGCATATTCCTACCTGCATGTGTGGTGGATAAGCAGAATAATTTACCGGTACATTGGACTTTGGATCGGCAAACTGCTTGAGCATCAGACGAAATACCGTGCGATAATTGTCACACTGAGGTCGAATTTGCTTTTCATTTTGTCGGGTTGGTCAGGGTCGACACAAAGAAGTACCAGCTAAGAACTGGAGTCGATATTATTGACTGTTCTTTACTTCATCCGCGAAACTCTCTTGCCATATGCCTAATAAACAAATCCTTATTTCGTTCTCAAACTGCTATTTGTATGTAAGCGGTATATAGCAGATCAAAATACCAGGGGGTTGGATCCTTGATACAGTTCATTTTGGTCCATTCAATTAATTAATGTCACTGGTGTAGCATAGGAAGTGCATGTCCGTCATAACCCCAATTATCTATGATAAAAAAAGAAAATCCGTTAATTTTGCGATTCTCGCCAGGTTATTTTGCTAACGTCACGCTAAGAGTAGATAAACATGAAAGCCCATAACTGCGCTGCACCTTAATGTTCAAAGCGAAATCGCTCTTCTCTATGTAACTTCCCTTTCTGGAGACAATAGAGAAACATTTGAAGGAGTCTCGGCTTCTTAATTAAACAAGGAGAAACACTTTGAAGGTAGCTACGTAAATTAGTCCAATCGGAACACACACGAAACACACCCTTTGCACCCCAATTGGCATCGTATTTATTTTATCAAAAGGACGCAAGGTTAATAATAATGTGATTATCTCCTTTGTTTATTGGTCTGATTGTCTCTTACGAGAGGGTTTTTGCATATTAATCGCATGGGCAATCTCACTGTATTCTGTAAGTGAGAAATTGACCCGTTTACGTATTGAAAGCTCTCCCCTGATGTAGTTACCCCTGATACAAATCTTTTAATCTCTTTCTTCATTGTTCTTTTTCTCTTTTACTTGTTTTACGAATTCGACTGCGGCCATGCAGGAGCACCACCTTCAAATGTGTAGTTAAACAAGTCGACCTTAATACTTACTTTAAGTCTTTTACTTATTCCAGCGATAGTCGACGCACCGACAAAATATTCGACAAAATAGTCGAAAAAATAGGCTAATGACATTTAAATTCATTTTTAGTTTGTGTTCATGCATATTTCTGGTTCTGTGTTTATATTACAGATATGCACAAGGACCTGACAGAAACGTTAGAGCATCGGACAAAATTATTTGTGGTTTTTACCTCTCGTACTTTCCTCCACAGTTCAGATCCTGTCAACATCAGATTTTAACTTTCATTCGTTCGGGGTCGATAAATTTAAGTTATCAGTCAAGTACTACAAGTCGATGTAATTGATTAGTCATCTTCCCTTTAAAACATTGCTCGTCTTGTGTCGAAATTTGAAACGATTATACATATACACGTGGCTGTGTGGTAAGAAGCTTGCTTCCCAACCACATGGTTCCAGGTTCAGTCCCACTGCATGGCACCTTCTGCGAGTGTCTTCTATTATTACTTCGAGCCGACCAAAGCTTTGTGAGTGGATTTGCTAGACGGAAACTGAAAGAAGCCCGTCGCGTATATATATTTATATATGTGCGTGTGTCTGTGTCTGTGTTTGTCCTCCCACCATCGCTTGACAACCGATGTTGGTGTGTTTACATCCCCGTAACTTTGCAGTTCGGCAAAAGTGATCGAAAGAATAAGTACTACGATTTAAAAAAAGAAGTTATGGGCTCCATTTGCTCGACTAAAACCCTACAAGGCGGTGCCCCAGTATGAACGCACTCTGATGACTGAAACAAGTAAAAGATAAAGAAATAAATGATAATAAATACACAAAAGGTGGCGAAATTGCAGAATGGTTAGAGCGTCGGGCGAAATTCTTGCGGTAACTGCTCTGAATCTTTACGTCCTGAGCGCACATCCCACTGCGGCCAAAATTGCATTTCATCTTTTCGGGTCAACAATGTAATATACCTTTTAAGTACAAATCGACGTAATCTACTATACTTCTACCGTTACAACTAATGGTCTTCTGCCTATATAAAAAAAAAATAGTTATACTTATAAACACTCGGCATATTCGAAACTTAAAAACGAGATCTTAAAAGGAAATTAAGGAATTTGGTCTAAACAATATCTTGCTTAAGATATAATTTCCTAATCCATGTTTTGTGGTATCCGACAGATTTAAACTGACATATTTAAAACACAGATTAAAAGACAGATTTTTAAAATTCTTTTTGCTTTTATTTTTACGAGTGGCAAGCTTCTTACCACGCAGCCACGTGTATATGTATAA
The DNA here is from genome assembly GCF_046866305.1 of Octopus bimaculoides. NCBI lineage: Eukaryota > Metazoa > Mollusca > Cephalopoda > Octopoda > Octopodidae > Octopus > Octopus bimaculoides. The sequence continues at coordinate 47,754,589 of NC_142942.1, forward strand.
TCGTTTTATGAAATGTCATTGCATTAAAGCAAACAAAAAATAATTCTAAAGGCACAATGTTTCAATTTTTAAGTTCCGGTTTCTCTGGAACATTGGAAAGCATTTTAAGGATTTTCTTAGTGTAAAACGATTGAGAATCACTGCTCTAAAGTTCCGGCTACATTACGTGTGCTTGCACTTAATCCATTATTTACTGGGTTAGCTCAGTGCCAAAGATCTCAATAATTGTTAGCTGATCTGGGCAACAATGTAACGTAAATAACAAGGGCGCAAACAGCAATAACCATAAAAACAGTAACAACAATGTCTATGACAACAATAACAATAAAAATAAAACAAAAGTAACTAAGAAAAAATTGGTATAAATATTGTACCGAAACTCTTGGTACGTGTACGTGAGTAAACTTACAACTTGAGTACTCACTCTATTGTCTTGATAATCTCGCGGTATTAGAACTACGGTTGGGAAACTCCTGTTTCTAGGATATAGTTTAACATAAATCAGAACAGAAACAAACGACTTCCTCATACACACACACACACACACACACAACACGCTCGCGCACATATATACATATGCATGTATATGTATAGATTCATATGTATATATATATATATATATATATATATATATATATATATATATATATATATATATATATATATATATGTACATATATATAATATATATATATATATGTACACACACACACACACATATATATATATATATATATATATACATACAAATACATACATACATACATACATACATACATACATACATACATATATACATGTATATATAAATACGGCGGTGCATCAGCATGGCCGCAACTCTGAGCCGAAACTATAGAAAATATATATATATATATATATCCACATACATATATACATACATATTATATATAAATTACATATATATGCGTATATATATATATATATATATATATATATATATATATATATATATATATATATATATTCCCGAGCGTCATACTAATATATACTTTTGTTATTTACACCACCTGTCCTCGTCTGTTGTTATTTTTTGTATATTCTCCCATATATATATATATATATGCACGCGCGAACGAGAAAGTGGGCTGAAAAGTTCATAAGCTAAGATACTTTCATGAAATGTGAACAAATGAGGCTGAAGTTTATTTTACAATATAATCCTGCTTGCAGTCCTTACACTTACTTCATTGGTGTTGAAGTGCTTCGACCCCATTGCTAAAGAAGCTCTTATCCTGTTGGTCTATAAAGTCATCAACGGCAGATGTGACATCATAACTCCTGCGATATAGGTTCCCAGCCAAGTGTTGTTTTCTTGTTGTGGAACAGACGACAGTCCGTTGCGGCCAAATCAGAAGAATTAGAGACGGTAATCAACCAATTCAAAACCTCAGTAACGCTCAGCCATTATTGAAACTTGTGTGCTGGAGTATTGTCCTATTGAAATAATTCCCCCTTTCGTCAGTTTTCCTGGGCGTTTGATGTTGATAGCCTTTCGTAACTACCTCAGCATGTTGGCATTGTACTCTGCAATGCTGTGGCCATTTTGAACTTAGTTAATGTTATGTCTCAAGCTACTGTTATCTAGCACCTTCGGATGATCTCTACTCAACCGCTACACAACTGCTATTCGACTGCTACTCAACACTCCTACCACGGCCAGACTACCTCTATTTATATGTCTTGGGGGATCCTACTTCTTCGCCTGGGGGCGTCAACACAACAGTTAATAAACACAATGCCTTTTGCATTCCCCCAAAATTGTCCATTATCTTTTCTGCAAATGAAAGGAACTTAGATGAGGACGGATGTTGGCAGGGCATGGATTATCTCTTTGTATCTGGTTGAAAGTGATGAAGGAAACACTCATCCTGAAATAGGAAACGTTCAGAGAAACCAGCTGAGTACGCTTGAAACAATATCAGATTTTCCTGTGACGTGATCAGCCTGATGCGCTTTTGATAAGGTGTCAGAAGTCGTGGCACCCACTGCGCAAAAAGCTTGTCTTGCCAAGTTCATTGTGCACAATATACTCAACTGTCTGGCGGGATATGCTAATAGCATTGACTATTTGATTTATAGCCAATTGTCCATCACCACGTGGGGAACACGATCAATGTTTTCCTCAGGACGTCCAAACGTTGGGTCATTTTCAAGACTCTGCCTTTCCCTACCAAAATTCAGCAGCTCACTTTTACACTGTTGATAAACCTGGATCATCATCCCTTAATGTAGCAACCATTTCGACATGAATGTCGTTTGGGGCTAACCTTTTTTCTACAAGTACTTGATAACACCACGATGCCAAATTTTGTCCATTTTCAAGAGAAGTCACCACTAGTTACTTTTGAAGTTTTTAAACAGTCAGATACCAGTTTACCTGGTATAAATAATGCAGTTGTTAATAAGAATTCTTGAAATTAATGCAAGCGAAATTTCACAGTTCTAGCACCACTCCTTTATAATCAGCCCATGATCTATTCACACATATGTATGTTTTTCTTTGAGTTTAACCTAAGTTTTTCTTGAGAGAGTTTAAACTGGTCGCTAACAAAGCAACAAATTAGTTTAGTTCAGAGAAATCCCTGTGTTTGTAAATATGTGGTTGATTTGGTGTGTTGGTTGAACTGTTAATACATACACTTAAGTGTGGGCACCTATTCACATAAAAATCTCACATGGAAAATTTTTGGTATGCCTGGTAAATCTTCACTGTACCACTAACACATTGATTTTGGAGAATCCGCGTCAATTTTCGTTTTGCCCTTTTTCTGAGAAACCGAGTATTTCTAGTTGTTTTGTGCAAATTCTCATGTATGTATGTATGTATGTATGTATGTATGTATGTATGTATGTATGCATGTATGTATGTATTTGTGTATTTATATATTTATATATGTATGTATGTATCTGTGTACCTACGTATGTATGTATGTATGTATGTATTTATGTATGTACCCATCTATCTATCTATTTATCTTTCTATCTATCAATCTATCTATCTATCTTTTATCTATCTATCTATCTATCTAACTATCTACCTATCTATCTATCTATCTATCTATCTATCTATCTATCTATCTATCTATCTATTTATCTATCTATCTATCGATCGCTCTATCTATCTATCTATCTATCTATCTATCTATCTATCTATCTATCTTTCTTTCTTTCTCTCTCTCTCTCTCTCTCTCTCTCTCTCTCTCTCTATATATATATATATATATATATATATATATATATCTAGCAAGCTAGTTAATTATATATACATACATACATACATACATACATATATATATATATATATATATATATATATATATATAACGTCTTGTTCTACTGTTAAGCAGGGTTTTCAGTTTTCCGAATTTCCATGTGAAGAGTCCAGTGACAGCGTTTAGTTTCTACTCAACTTTATTAGTTTTAATAATCATGCTTTTATTTTCGTGCTCGCAAACTCTATCCCCTTAGTAACTGACCTTTTTTATCTCTGCTGGAGATGTTGCTTCAGTGTTACCATCTGGGTCTTGTCTTATGTTGATACAGATATCAAACCATGGAACGCCCTCGTTGCCATATACAGACACAATCTATCCATATTCACATTGAGGTTGAAATCTTCAAATAATACACAGAAATATTCCGAAACTTGACACATCCATATGCTGTAAAAATATGTTTAACAAACAAGAGGTATGGATGGAGACAGGGCAGCAAGTCTACTAAAAATGTTGAGAATGAAAACAGAAAACATTATGAATTACGGACTTGTATATGAGTATACACATATGCATGTATATGTATATGTATATATGCATATATATATTTGTATATATATATATATATATATATATATATATATATATATATATATATATATTTGTATGTATGTACGTATTTATATATATAAATACATATATATATGGTAAATATATATATATATATATATATATATATATATATATATATATAAAAGGTTATGAAGGGTATTGAATTGAACCAAACCCAAAGATACAGGTAATACCGAGTAAGTGCTGTATACCGGCTAGTTTTGCCCCTGTCGTTGTATAAACATGAGTGGGGAATATAACATAGGTCATGTATTAGCGTGTGTATGTATAAAGAGAGAAAAAGATAAAGAGACCAATGGCAAAGTTAGAAATATATTTTATGGATAAAGTCTTACAGCTGTTTCAGCTGTATATGAGACACGAGAAAGTACATTTCGAACGTGGTGTAGCTGTGAAAAAAAGCAGAGACAAATTAAGTATGGGTATTTAGACTCTGAAGAAGGTGGAAAAAAAAAGTTGCCAGCAGGCGGCTATTGGAGATTGAAACCCGAACTCCTTAGATACAGGCTGTGTGCTCTAATCGTTACGCTAAAAGTTCTAGCTTTGCGAATGTGAGTGCATATTATAAAACAAACATTAGAAGTGTCGAATGCGTTGGCATTTTACAGACAAAAAAACTGAATATATATGTACTTACATAGATACAACGGGCTTTTTTCAAACAAAACCACTTACAAGGCTTTTGTCGGCCTTAGGCTACAGTAGACGAAGACACTTGCTCAAGGTACCTCAAGGTACCACGCAGTGGGGACAGAACCCGGAACCATGTGGTTGGAAACCAAGTTTCTTACAACACACCCACACGGAGAGAAACACACACACACACACATACACATACACACACACACATATATATATATATATATATATATATATATATATATATATACATATATATATATATATATATATATATATATATATATATATATATATATATATATATATATATATATATATATATATATATATATATATATATACCTATATACATATATACATAAACATGTGTAGGCATATATGAATACGCACACATATGTACATGGAATCACAGACGCACATGTGTGTGGTACATAAGTATGTCTCGTAGTTTATATCCTACACTTCAGTGAACATATATGAATGCACCTCTACACCAAACAATTACATACATACATATATGCACAAATTACATATACAACCACTCAAATACAGCCAAACACAAACGCGCGTACATATAGAAGAACGAGTGTGTATAGTTTGATAACGTTTGACACTTTAGATATATTAGACATTTTGACATATGTGTTATGTGTCGAGTTCCCTTCGTTGTCTTCAATAACCTTATAGTATTGTGAATTGGTAGACTGAGGCAAATTGCTGCTCTCGATACGGTGTCGAATGGTGTATAGAGCTGTAACGGTTGACTGAACAATTTACACACTAGAAATCGATTTATTTCGCATGATTACATAGTCTGTCAAGGTATCTGTCTGGAATACTTAGGCATATGCATATATCTATATCTGTGTATCTGCTTGTGTGTATATATGTATATATATACATATATATTGAAAGATAGATACACACACACACACACACACACACACACACACATATATATATATATATATATATATATATATATATATATATATATATATATATATATATACGTATACATATACCTATATAAATAAATATATATATTTATATAAGTATATATATACAAATATATGTATATTTATATATATATATATATATATATATATATATATATATATATATATACATATATATATATATATATATATATATATATATATATATATATATATATATATATATATTAAGGTGTGAATTTTGGTAAAAATGACACAGGCAAAAGTTGCTCGGTAAAAATGGCACAGGTGAAAATAGCACAAGTGAAAAAAATAGGTAAAAATGACACGATAAGCTTTCTGAAATATACACTATGGCTCGTAGTCCGTATTTTGCCAGTTCCATTCTTTACTTCATACATACATACATACATACATACATACATACATACATACATACATACATACATACATATTAAAAGTATAATTAAAGGTATCTAAGAGATACCACCATGCTAGCGATAGCAGTCAAAACTTGACTCTAAACCACATCATGTATATACAGTACCAGGTGAAAAGTCAAATAAACAAATAAACTAGCAAAAAATTATTGGATAATCCCAGATCTGGATTTCTGGCTCTGTATACAGACTGCTATCTGTAGCATAGTGGCATCTCTTAGATACATTTAGTTATAATTTTAATAATAATTAATACCTATAAGGTTTTCATTCCAATGCTGGCCACTTGATATGATATTTTAAATACCGGTCTTATCCTTATTTATATAAAAACAGAATGGTATACATATAAGTTTCCTGTGCCACAGGCACAGGAAACTTATATGCACATGCACAGGAAACTTCTGCCTAAATAATGGAACTGCAAATACAATATCCATGAATATCTCACGTCTGTTTTCATTCCTCCACTTCACTCGCTATTTCATATCTTCTCTAGAATAACTATTGCTTAACCATTTTTTCGCACCGTCTCCGATGATGGTATATATAAAATATCCTGGAAACAGCTGTAAGACCTTCTCTTTATAAATGTTCTGAAATATTTCACAGCCTTGGATTTTTATCTCATTCTGTTAATGTTTTATATATATATATAAATATATATTAAATGTATATATACATAGTATCATATAAACATGTACATTCATGTTTAGGTATGATCGTGTTTCGGGCTTAAAGTAATAAAAAAACATTACCTATTGCCTTCATCAGCGTCGGTATTCCTGGCATAAATATACGAGTAGCCACGGATATGTGAACGAGCTGCGTCTTCGCTCAACTTATATTCGTCGAGACTCGCATAGATATGCTGCGAAGTAGAATTCATATTCTTCTC
>NC_142942.1:47773896-47776396 GCF_046866305.1 Octopus bimaculoides
CCGCGCGCGCGTGGATTCGATAACCTTTAGCAATCTTTAACATTTTCTGTTCGAATGCGCTCTTCAGCCGAAAATTTTTTATGCATGTTTCGAGATCCATCATTCAAAAAAAAAAAAAACAAGAGAATTATATTCGTGTGTGTGTGTGTGTGTGTGTGTGTGTGTGTTTGTCCTCCACCACCGATTGGCAACCGATGGAATAAGTGTCAGGCTTAAAAAATGCAAGTCGTGGGATTTAATTCATTCGACTTGAAAAATATATATATATAAATAAAAGGAAAAAAATTGTTCAAGGTTTTACTTGCGCATAGCCACAATGTAAAGAAGTAAAAGATTAAAACGAAAAAAAATATAAATTCGACGACGACGACCAACACCACCACCACCACCACCACCACCGCCGCCGCCGCCGCCGCCGCCACTGATAGACTTCTTTGCTTTCTAAACCTAAACGCTTATAACAGGATGCTTTCTCGAGACAAGAACCGATCGTTTCTGACTTCCTATAGTATGCGTGCATTTAGTAAAGTATACCGAATGCTATTTGGATGTAATACTACGTCCATGGCTTATAATGAATTCTTATTGCATTCTCTTGTAAGGACTACTTGATGCTGTTGACTCTCATTTAGTTTTCTAGTTACGATCATTTAATGTTGCTGTGTCATCTAGTTATAAAATTTGACCTTCTAAATTCAAAACCCACGCAGATTTTTGCATTTATCGTTTACGGCTCACTAAATTAAGTACCAGTAATATACTGCAGTTGAGTAAATCCACTATACTAGCAACAAACATTAATAGTGAGGAAGCTAAAAATGAGTCTTCACTGAAAATATAAAACTTCGAAGCAACATTGAAACGGAAACTATTAAAAAAAAAAAATGCACTCAGGGGAAGTAACTTTGCAAAATATATTCATAGTAACGTCCCTTACGAGAATATTAAAGGGGATGAGGTGAGGACGGAATCCGATATTTCACAGACAACGCGATTGTCTGGGGCTCTCAAACTGAGACTGCCACTTATGCAGAAATTATAAGGCGTGGCTGAGTGCCAAGAAGCTTGCATCGCAACCATATGTCAGCGGGTTCAGTCCCACTGCGTGGCACCATGGGTAAGCGTCTTCTACTACAATCTCAGGTTTGGTGAGCGGATTTCGTAGACGGAAACTGTGTGTGTGTGTGTGTGTGTGTGTGTGTGTGTGTGTGTGTGTGTGTGTGTGCGGGCGTGTGTGTGTATGTGCGACAAGAAGTATTTACGTCGAAAATTCTTTAAGGTGGTATCCAAGTAAAAGATAAAAGGAAAAAAAGAATCGATTTGAAAACATGAATTCTTGATAATAAAAGGAGTGAAATTAATCCTGCAATAAAGAGGGATGTAAGACAATGGTTGGTGGCAGTTACTCTATCCAGATTACAAGTTCAGGTTTATACCTGTAATTATTGGAACCCTGGGATATGTAACACACTGCCTAAATACCACTCTTGAGAAATTAGGCTTCTCAAAACCAGAAAAGAGAAAACTAATTCGAAGACTACAGATCCAATCCATCACTGGAACTGTAAAACTCTGTAAAACTTTTCAGAACTTTAGCATTTAGATATATATGAGTATGTCTAGATATGCAATTATATGCAAGACAATACATACATAAAGCAAAACATACAAATCTCCACATATGCATACATACATACATGCATGCATACATACATACATACATACATACATACATACATACCCCGTTGTTGACGTTGAAATTCCATTGAAGGAGGCTTGGATCTAGGTTAGAAACCGGCTCTTTCTCTATTGGCAAGAAATCTAGCAATAAAACTGAACAATGGCATACATATAGACAGACAGATACATACACAAAGAGACATGCACACTGACAGACAGACGGACAGCCAGAGAGACGGAGAGGGCAATCGAAAGAGAGAATGGGGGAAGAGACAGACAGACTGGCAGATAGACTGACCAGACGGACAGACAGACCAACAGGCACACTGTCCACTCCTCAGTATAAAGTTACCTCAAAGGAAAGTAATGTCTGTGGTTATTTTATTGTTCTATATTTTGTCAGATCATTCTTAGCTGACAACATTATACTTGTGGATTGTTTGTAAAGACGATTCCATACTTAAGACAGAAAGGAGGCGGTGGAGAAAAAGAGAGAGAGAGAGATGCAGGGAGAGAGAGGGGGCTGACAGAGAGAGTGACAGACAGACAGACAGGTGGTCGTGGAAAAAAAGCGAGAGAGAGAGAGAGAGAGAAAGAGAGGCCAGCAATCAGACAGAGACAGAGAGAGACATACATATATATATATATATATATATATATATATATATATATATATATATATATATATATAAAGATATATATATATATATATATATATATATATATATATAGAGAGAGAGAGAGAGAGAGAGAGAGAGAGAGGAGGGGCTGACAGACAAAGACAGAGGGTGACTGACAACGGGAGACAGAGGGAAGTGAA
>NC_142942.1:47781396-47783896 GCF_046866305.1 Octopus bimaculoides
GAAATAAGAAGATGATGGCAGGAGGAGGTGACGCGGAAGAGAGGTAAAGATATTAAACAGATGAAACAGATGAAGAGTAATAAGGACAAGAAGATAAGAAGTAAAATAGAAAACATTTAAGATGGCCGACAAAATGATGGAAAAGATTTCCAGACGATCATTTAGTCGTTTATTCCATTGAACCTATAGTTATATAAGTCAATCGTGTTAAGTGAGAATCGAAGAATTTTCGGGTATATATTGTATTGATTATTCTTATGACGTAGGTTTAGTAGTTATGGGTTGTCTGACTGCAGACTTGAAGAATAGTGTTTTGTGACATGTCCAAGTACGTTTCCATAGACATACTAGTATGTATGTATGTATGTATGTATGTATGTATGTATGTATGTATGTATGTATGTATGTATGTATGTCGCTTCTGTATTTAATCATTTAGATTCTTCTTCTGAAGAAGGAGTTGGTTTCTAACAAAGTTCCAAAGCTTCAGCATTTGAATGTAGATAACGAAAACAATGTCACATTTTAAATCAGTCTGATAGTTAGGCATTTACTTTCAAACCCAAGTGCTCCAATTGATGTGTTTAGTAACAGAATGTCATAAGCGACACCCCGGCCATTTTCAAGGTTTGTATGTCATTTTCTTTGTCTCGACGTCTAGAATCCGAAAAAGTTTGGGAGGAAGAACCAGTGATGTTTGCAATAAGGTCGAAAATCCGGCTGAAAAAAAAATTGTACCTCGATGCTATTGACACGATGCTCGCTCGCCGAAACTCGGACCACACCATAGCAACACACCATTGTAGGTACATACACTCAATCAATAACTTTGGTGTGGTACTGGTATCGTTTCTCGAGGTGGTATGTTACATTTTCTAATATTCCTCGTTACCATCATAATGTTAATTGGGCTATTATCTTACTATCTTGTCTTACTTACTTCTTAAAGATACTTTCCTTGGTATATCAAAACACAGACAATATCTTTGTGGGGTGTCTGTATGTTTTTTCTAAGTATTATAGCTATAATATGCACTGCGATACACCGTTTCATAGTACCTGTCTCATTCTACAAAATGAGAAAAATGCAGTCATTTGTTTCATCTTTCAGATGTATACATAAATAAATAATTTTACATAGATGGAATGATTAGATTAGGTCTTCACGGTCATTTTAAGACCAAAACCAACTTCCTAACTTCATTCCTTGCCGAGATATTGCATTCAGAATGTCGCGAAACTTTGACTGCGTTTTTTTCGGTTTTTAAGTTGTGGTGCTTACGGCGGTCTGTTACTCAACGCCTCAATTATTATTGGTATAAATGTAAATTTATAATCCGGATATAGAAGCTGGTGGTTTCGAAGCAGTTGTCCATAGTTATCTTTTTCTTCATTATTTACATTATTTATATTTGACGGATATTTGTTCTCATCTTTGTTGTTAACACAACGTTTCGGCTGATATCCTCCAGCCTTCATCAAGTGTCTTGGGGAAATTTAAATATATATGAGCATGTCTAGATATATAACTATATACATGGGAATACATAAATAAAACATACAAATCTGCACATACATACATACATACATACATACATACATATATACATACATACATACATGCATACAAACAAAAATGCCCTGTTGTTGATGTCGAAATTCCAATGAAGGAGCCTTGGATCTAGGTTAGAAACCGGTTCTTTCTCTACTGGCAAGAAATCTTGAAATAAACTGAATAATGACATACATACATTCATACATACATACATACATACACAAATATATACATACATAATACGTACATACATACACACACTCGTATGCGCACTCATACATGCACACATACACATGTATACCTACCTACCGACCCTCATACATTCATAAATCCATAAACGTACATATATATGTACACACACAACACACACACACATTGTATAATATATGCATGTATTTTTTTAATCTTATTTATTCTTTTCCCTTCGTGATTTTTTCATTTGTTTTTATTCGTCGTTTTTTTTTATGTAAAGCCCCATGCAAATTGAAACCTTTCCTTGTAATGTTCCTTTCAACGGCGTCGTTGTCGTCTTCGTCATCAACATTGTCGTCTTCTTTGACATCATCATCATCATCATCATCAGTAGCAGTAGCAGTAGCAGTAGCAGCAGCAGCAATAATACCTTAACGGAAGGGCGGACAGCTGTTATCAGATGTGAGCAGTTGTACGATGAGTTTATCAGTTGACGGCTTGTTTGAAGCGAACGTGCTTCCAAAGTGTTACAGTTTTTTAAGGCTGTCGCATAAATGTCATCGTAAATGTTCGTTTTTATCTCCTCACATCACACGTAATACATAACAAAACTTCCATTTTATTTCTCCATTACACTCAGACACATACATTTAGAACGAACGAGAAGTTAGACGCTAGTGGAGTCGGGGAGAGAACGAAAGATAGCTAAGATTAAATTCTAATTATGAATTAAACGCAGCGCTGGTGTTGTAA
>NC_142942.1:47796396-47806396 GCF_046866305.1 Octopus bimaculoides
TTTTTTTTTTTTAATTTTTATATTCTGTGATCGAATTCCACTGAGGTCGATTTCGTGTTTCATCTTTTCGGGGGTCGATGAAATAAATACCAATGAAGCACTGAGTTCGATGTAATCAAGTAGCCCTCCTGCCTCCCCAAAATTTCAGGGTTTATACCTATAGTAGAAAAGATTATTATCATTTTTGTTTTTATTAAGGAAAAAAAAATAATAATGTCCTCAGGTGCACTACAACTAAAAAAAAAGAATTTTTTTTTAAAGGTGACATCAGGTATGCTGTTGGCGAATTTTAGGAAGTATGGAAGTTCTGAAGGATGTAGTGTTTTGACAGCTAACGACTAATACAAGTGGTTCATTCCCTGCTTTAGCAATTCTGAGGGTGAAAAAATGTCTCCGAAGGCCGTGAGTGCTGTGTTGTGTTTTGGTCATGTAAGCATAGCTGTGGTTATTGCTGCTGTTGCTGCTACTGCTGCTGCTGCTGCTGCTGCTGATATTGGATAGTACACTGGCAGGATCATTAGGTTAGGTGGTGGCATAATTTTTCATTTCAAATGGCTGCAACAAATCCTTTCAAGTTAAAGGTCCCAAACTATAACTTCCACTCCGCTCTCCGCAATCCTGTCACTTGAGACCCAAACATTGTCACGTGCGCTATCTCAACTCTTCTGACTAAAGCACTCAAACAAATTCATTCATATTACTATTCCCCTGATCTTGTTTGGGAATTTGTCTTACTAATCCTCTAATCTTGCATAATAATTCATTTACCTTACTCTGCTTCTATTCTTGTTCATTATTTCCTTCAACTTGCTATTCCTCAATCCTTGTTTAGAAATTCATGAAACTATTTCTCTCCTCTTATTGAACAAAGTCTTTACCCTTCGATTCTTCTATTCTTGTTCAGTAAATAGTCTTACTGTTCCTTTATTCATGCTCTGTAATTCACACATCTCATTATTTCCCTATCCCTCTTCTTCAGTAATTCATGTCATACTATTCCCCTATGCTTCTTCAGTAACTCTTTTCTCTTACTTTCCCCTTATTCATGTTCACTAAATCTTTTATGCTATTATTCGTCCATTCTTGTTCAATAATTCATAAGTCTTATCATTCATCTTTTCCTGTACAGTAATTCAGTTCCCTTAATAATTTTCGCAGTTTTTGCAGTAGTATATCTTACTATACCATTATTCTTGTTGAGTAATTCCTGTTTTATTATTCCTTTATCACCGTTCGATAATTTTATCCCCCCCACAATTTTCCCCCTTTTTGATTGATTTTCTGTATAAGGATAAAACAAAACAGAGGGGGGGGGGGGAACTAACCGAAAATAAAAAAAATTAATCAATAAGATGGCGAAAACAAAAAAAAAGGATCTAGTTACACCAAATAATAATAATAATAATAATAATAATAATAATAATAATAATAATAATAATAATAATAATAACAATAATAATAATAATAATACTAACAACAACAACAACTTTTAGACACCATACTACATAAATGTCAGATAAAAACTGTTATGTATGTATATTTATATGTCTTTCAGTGTGTGTGTGTGTGTGTGTGTGTGTGGAGGGGGTATTTGTGCGAATGTGTTTGCGCGCGCGTTTGTGTGCTTAGAGCTAGAAATAGCTGATAAGACCAGCGTATCAATATAACGTGCTATATGCCCAGAGACAGAAGTCATTAGTAATAAGACGCTCTCCGATTGGCTGCCAGAAACGTCGTAATTTGGTTTTCATATTTTATGAATCTTTACTGACGATATCAAAAATCTAAGGCAGGGGGCAGAGAGAGAGAGGAGGAGGAGGAGGTAGAACGGGAGGAAAAGGAGAACGAGAAGGACGGGGAAAGGGGAGGAAGAGTAGGAGAAAGTTATATAGAAGCAAAGGATAAGTGTGGGGAAGGGAAGATGGAAGACAGATTGATATCATACGATATTGATATGAGAGAAGAGTTATCATGTGAAATCGTTCTTCAGCAGCACTTTATAATATGAAGGAATATTATAATAAGGGCTTAAAGTGTATATATATATATATATATATATATATATATATGTATAAAGACACACACATATGTGTGTGTGTGTGTGTGTGTGTGTGTGTGTGTGTGTGTGTCTATGTATATATATATATATATATATATATATATATATATATATATATGTGTGTGTGTGTGTGTGTGTGTGTGTGTGTGTGTGTGTGTGTGTGTGTGTGTGTGTGTGTGTGTGTATGTATGTATGTATATATATGAACAATTGCAGCGTGGAAGGTGTTTATAAGCCATTTAAAATAAGACAAAAAAACCCGTTAGATTCACTTCAACATTTAAATTTAATTTGTCAAAATATTTTCGTTGCTTTGAAACCGCGATCTGTTCAAATTTGTCAATGAACAGGTCGCAGTTTCATATATACGACGGGCTTCTTTCAGTTTCCGTCTACCATGTCCACTCACAAAGCTCTGGTCGGCCCGAAACTATAGTAGAAGACACTTGCCCAACGTGCCACGAAGTAGGACTGAACTTACACTATTTGGGAGAAAGCCAAACATCACTTTTTGTTTGCTAAACCATAAAACTCTAAACAAAGCCCTGTTACCTATCTTCCCACATTTTTTATTTTGCTAATGAATAAAGAAAAACGATAATATTTATCTCTACATAAATAAACTTTCTTTTTTGTATATCACAGGTTAACAGAAATCCTTGATAATGATTAGAGCGAGATTATACTACTTATGTTGCATGTCTCTAAAGCCTCGACATAAAAAGTTGATAACGAAAATCTTTCCAGCCAATCCTGATGATGGTCTTATTAAATGCAGAATGGATAAGTTACTACTTTATGCTTCCTCTAAGCCTGATAAGTTTCTTGACATTGCCGAGAATTTTGCCCAACGAATTCAAAGAGATATATACCGTCATTACCGAATTGGTTATATTTTCCTCACTATGGAAGCTATGTACGAGTTACTTCTGGCGTCTAGTGTGCATGGACTCCATTTATTAACACCGAATTATCTAAATGTGATTAAGAAATTACTTGACAACAACTGTATCGATCTGCAAGTGCTTGCAACGGATTATTTTATAAAGTTTACTTTCATAGACGAAGACACACATGCCTATTACGACTGGTACGACGTCTTTGTATTACGCTTTAAAGATATGTGTTATTGCAAAAGCGCAACAGGGCTGACTAAATATCGAATTCGAATAACTGGTTTGCGTGGAATCCAAGGAATAATACGCAAAGCTATCAATGATGAACAAGAATTGAATATTTGGCAAAGTGAAAAGATTCAGAAAATTATATCCTCGCTCCTTTACAACATGCATGATAGTTCACCATTGTCGCCAGAACAGAGCTATTTGGAAGATGTCGCTTCCCTTGCTTCTACTGCAGAAAAAATATTCAGTGGTCTTATACACCATGCTACGTTCGGTACAATTAAGTCAATACTAAAACCTGTTTTAGTCCACTTCGATTACCATCAGCTTTGGGCGCCAAATGATTTTGCAGTGAAAGCTTTTAAAATCATAATGAATTCGATTCAAAGCAAATACAGCTATTTAGTTCTTCAGATGCTCGTCTATCACATGGATAACTACACAGAAAATGAACCTGTAATCAAGACAAATATCATTGATGTTGTTTTCCAGAATGTGCTGATTGCTTCGGAATCTTGTGTCTTTCCTACGATGCTGGAAGTCTTTGATTCTTTACTAAAGCATTTAAAACACTCCGTTCACTCGGATCACTCAGACTGGCAATACAGGGAATTAGAAGAGACATTCCAGAATACTGCCGCTAATACTATTTGTCAAATAGCAAACAGGTTAACGTGCTATCAGAAAATTGATGCTATGATGTTCCTATTGGGAAAATTTCCAGCAGATGGCACAGGCCAAAGTTTCGAAATCCTTCAGATTATCAAGTTACAGAAAATGATCCTGATGGTTCTTCATAAAATTTCTAATGAATTACGTTTTGTTGTCGGAATGAACGCTTTTTCTCCCGAGTTTCTCGTTCTTCTATTAAAAATATCACAAAACAAAGATCCCCGTTTTAGAGTGAGAGTTGAGCAGATTGTACACGGTCTCTTAGACAAACATCAAAATACAACCATTCTTAGTAAGGTTTGCCTGTTGAAAGATCTGTCTCAGATAACATTAGAAATAACACCAAGACACGACGAAATATTCATGAAAAAAAATGGGTATATTTTTTATCAGCATATTTATGAAAGTATCGAACTGGAAAATAATGATATTGAAAACTTTGAAATGATTTATTGCACAATGGCCTTGATTGCTGTCGAGTTTGGCTGTAAAGATATTATAGTTGATCTCTACAGATTAGCATTCGATATACAAGACATGGTAACCTTACACGCCTATCTGTCAACGAAACGCGCGTTTGCCGTACACAGCCTGATAGCAGCTTACATGAGCCTCTTGAGTAAGTTATTTGTTATTGCAGGTATACAGGCTCATATAAGTCAAATAATTGAACTCAGAGCTCAGGAAGCTAAGGATTTGCTCCCTGATTTTGTATACAATAACAAATCTGCGGCAAAGGTTTATCCGAAAGACTTTGTCATAGATGAGAGTTTGTTGTTTTCTCGGAAGGTCATCTTTGAAAATTTTCAATTGGCTAGCAGTATCAACGTAGAGTTAAACACATCTGTAAGGATGAAGAAATCGTTTTCAGCTGACAGTGCTAGGAGTATAATGGAGATGCCCACCCCTGCTCATATTTTTGATAGTGAATTTGAACTATTTCATCGAATGACGCAGAGTTTAGAAGATGATAAAGAATTCACATTTGACGCTATGAAGGAAGTGCTAACAAGGACAAACTTAATTACAGAAGATAATGAAAACGACAAACGAATACAGATATATAGAAAATTTAAGTATGGAGCATTCGAAGAAATTGTGCAAACTTCGAAAGATAAACAGAAAAATTTTGAAGCTAATTTAAAAAAGGCCCTTGCTACCTTCACTGACTCGCCAGATATATCTTTAAATGTATTACTAGACAAAAGCCTAGAACCTTCTTATTTATATGAAGACATTCAGATTCCCGTAACTATTTATTGAGAAAATTAAAATGAATAAACAATGCTTATCATACCATTTGTCTTTGCGCAAATTTTCTGGTCTTGCTATTTTCAAAGAAAATACAGCAGAACCATTGCAATATACATTCTTTGTTTGTTTGTTTTTTTTATGTTCTATGGATACACTCAAGGGCTCACAACTCTTTAACGCCTTGCTAAAAGATCTGAGGGATCTTCATGGAGTGGAGGTAAATGTTTACATGAAACAGCTTGATCTTCTGCTATCCAAGGTCCCACATGAACCAATATGATGGCAGGAGTGTCAAACTCCTTCCTTCACTAAAAGCCATTGAAAAAAGATTAGCCATTGAAAAGGTGATTACACTGGCGGTGCTCTAGTATGCCACAGCCTTAGAGCTGCAACGTGTAAAAGAATAAAAGAATATATATATATATATATATATATATATGTATGTGTGTGTGTGTGTGTGTGTGTGTGTGTGTGTGTGTGTGTGTGTGTGTGTGTGTGTGTGTGTGTGTGTGTGTGTGCGTGTGTGCGTGTGCTCAGAATGTCGAGAGCAATATATAGGCCAAACCAAAAACAGTCTACGCCGAGAAGATGACCGTACATATATCCCAGATTAAAATTCGGGAATACAGAAAAATAGCATTAAGCGAACACATCGGCATTTGCACCACTAACGAACAACCCAACTTCAGAAATTTTTCCCCTCTATAAATTCAGGGACGATGCAACCTATAATCAGTGCAATAGCAAAGAATCATATTTTATCGCAAAATATAAACCCCTTTTGAATGCTTCCACCACAGATGACACTACAAGGATCTTAGAATAGAACCCACGCAAAAATTAAAAGCGATATATTCAAAACAGTTACCACTCCTGAATTTATTTAGAACAATTCCAATCCCTACTGCTACAATCACAACAGGTCACTTTTAGGTCACTTGACCAGTAAAGAGGATTCTACGAACAGTCTGCTACTGTCATACCACTCCCGTCTTTTTTCCTTCTTTTTTCTCTTCTTTTCCTACTCCTTCTTTTTCTTCCTTTTCTTTTTCTTCGACGTCTCGGTTGCTGCTGTTTAAACAATCGAAATACAGAACCATAATTCTTCTGCATTCTTATTAATTATTTCTTCAGATTTGCTTCTACCTACTGAGCCTTCACAAAACAGAGAGAGAGAGAGAGAGAGAGAGAGAGAGAGAGAGAGAGAGAGAGAGAGAGAGAGAGAATAAATGGAAAATGTCCTACCTATTTAAAGACTATGGAAATATTTTTAAAAGACATATTTCATTTCATTTTTCTTCAATTCAATTGTTTTTCCTGCTTTATTCTAAGTTGAAAAAGTCGAAAAGACTGAAACCGGTACTAAAATGTTCTTCATGATAAAATTATTTTAGCATTTTCTACCTTGTCTTATTTTCCTTATACATATCAACTCGTGTGTTACTTTTCAACCTTCTACACACACGCGCGCACACACACAGATATGCAGACAGAGAGACGGACATAAATATATGACCATTTCACTCGGAAGTCTTCTTCTATTATCGTTATCTAGCTTCATTTTTTTCCGCCCTTCTTCCTACTCAGAAACCTATTTCGAAGAAAATTTATGTCAGAAACGACTCATTTGTTCGATTTGTCTGCGCATCAAGCTAATAGCTTCCATGGTTAACTTATCCATTGTGTATTCTGAATTTCGTTATGCACACAGACGCTCATGCACCCACTGTTTAACATCATTATGTCTCCACACCCAGAGCTACCCAGCTCTACAGAATCTAGTGAAATTTCTATAGTGTTAATGAATCGGGTAAATTACAAACATACGTTAGTCTGAAAGGAGACGTTGTTCTCCTTCGTGGGTATATAATATCGTTTAGCTTATTCACAATCGAATCTGTCTGCAATAAATTGAGTATGAATATACAAGTCATAGCATATAACACACTCTCACACACACACACACACACACACACACACACACACACACACACACACACACACACACACACACAATCTAGGTTAGTTTAAATATGTTTGTGATATATTTAAACTGCTAAAATGTAAATTCACTGCAGTTACTGTAGAGAAAGTTTTTTGTCTTATAGTAAAAAGACAGTTAAAGAAAAGTCCAGCCTATATATTTCTGTATACAGCAGTGAGAAATAATCAAATATATCAGTTACGAAGCAATTATTTATACTCAACATGATTGCGGATATTTCACGCATAGAAACAATTTATAATTGATTTTATAATTGATACAAATATAATCTTGTTTAAATATAAATCGCATAACTTTACTCCAGAAATTTGTTAAAATCGGAAAGGTCTATACTCTATAAAAAAGAGACTTTAAATGCATACAGTGTAGATTCATCTTATCGTCATTTAGTTTTAACTAATACAATAAAAGTGATATACAGATATTAATAATTTGATTCTCTCCTTCTCTCAATCCCTCTTACGAATACTTAATATGAAGGTAAAATATATGGGACAGAAGAAGTGAAATAAAACTACTTTCCCATTGTAAGAAGTGAATTAATCGTAATGTATTCTCGTATTGACAGAAAAGAGATTTCTTCCTGATATGAATCAACGTATTATGCGTGAAATTTTCGCCGCCATATTGACTACTGCTGACAAGCTTTTATTTGAAAATGGAAACTGTAATACAAACATACATACATACATACATACATACATGCATACACACATGCACACACGCATACACACACGCGCGCACACACACAGACACACACACACACATATCAAGGGTTGAACAGAAAAAGCACAAGGAGAAGAGGCTAGACGAAAGTAGAGCAAACGGAAAACTAGACAAAAACCAACATAACCGACGGGAAATTTCGGCAGACACGATACATGGAATATTCGTAGGTGATTTTTCCTCATCAGTCAATGACCTAAAATATCATAGTGGTCAGGCGCCAATTACCATTGCGACCACTCAGTTTTGGAGGCGCCAGAGCTCTTATTACGCATCTGGGAAAACGCTAGCGAATGTATACTAAGACAGAAACAAACAAGAACGAACTTAGGCAGAAATGAACAAAACGAATTTAGGCACAAAGACACACACACACACACACACACACACACACACACACACACACACACACACACACACACACACACACACACACACACTCTCTCTCTCTCTCTCTCTCTCTCACATATATATAATCGCCCATGTTACCACGTGTGTGTGTGTTTGGTTATGTACTTACGCAGGTACGTAAATGTGTGTACGTGTGTGTGTGTGTGTGTATGTGTGTGTGTGTGTGTGTGCGTGCGTGCGTGTGCGTGTGCGTGGTTGTGTATGTATGTGCGTTTGTGTCTCCACCGCTTGCCAACGATATTGGTTTGGTTGCATCCCCCTAACGTAGTAGTTCTGCAAAAGGGTCCTACAGAATAATTAACCAAACTTTTAACAGTAATTACGGAAGTCGATTCGTTCGACTATATCCTTCAAAGCATTGCTGCAGCAGGGCCGCTGATCAATGACTGATACAACTAAAAGAGCAACCGAAAGACTAACAGAGAACCAGGGCGGATGCTTTTTCTTAAATTCGAACAATCTTCAATTCATTATATTCAACGAGGAGATTGAAGAATAAGCCCCAAAATGTTTCATTATTTTCTGTCTTTGGGTTGAAATCAGATTCTAAAGAAATGATCGTTCTTGTGGTTTCCTTCAAACTAATCACTCCTCGTTCGATTTCCAATCGAGAACCATGATTCTATTCAGTGATGTAATGTCAATGATAACAAAAGCAGCAATATCTTTATAATTAGCATTATATTCATTATAATTAGCAGCAGCAACAGCGGCGGCAGCGGCGGCACAAGCAGCAGCGGCATTAACAGTAACGGCGGCAAAGTAGTAGTAGTAGCAACAGCAGCAGCAGCGCTAGATTTGATGATACTAACAAGAAGACCGTTGTATATATGTATATGTGTGTGTGTGTGTGTGTGTGTGTGTTTGTCTCCCACCACTTCTTGACAAACGGTGTTGGTGTGTTTGCGTCGCCATAACTTAGCGGTTCGGCAAAAGAAAACGATAGAATAAGTACCAGGTTTAAAAAATAATTACCGGGATCGATCTATTCGACTAAATATTCACAGCGGTGCCCCAGTATGACCGCAGTCTAATGATTGAAACGAGAAAAAGATAAAGGATAAAAGTTATGTAGATAGATAAAAGTATAAATAAATAAGTAAGTCTAGAGTAGATTTAATTGGCTCGAATTTTATTGGTCCTTGTTTAATCGATTTTTGGAGGATTCGAATTATGAACACAAAGAAACGTAACTAAACAGCACGTGGGATTTCATCCGGCACACTTCCGCTTCTTCAACTCTACTGCCTCAGAAGCCACAAAACTCGAAGTACCACCCCGCCACCATATCAACACACCTGCACCACCAACAACACCATCTTCTCTACAAGCACCACCATAACTAACGTTACCACACCATCGCCAACAAATGCCAGCAGCATCATCACCACCACCAACAACAAGAAGCACTTTCTCTCGACGTGCTAGAAATAGCAGCTGAATTTTCCCCAAACTACGCAGTTACCATGTGAAGAAAAATAAACGCGTTGGATAAAATGGTCCTTGGTTTGAGGTATATTAAAAACCGAAGAGATGGTCGTGACTGGAATACTAAGGAATATAACTCTGTTAAATGAAGGTTAACCTTAGGTAATACAATAACAACAAACACGGCAAGCAACAACCATCCAGCACAGCATTAACGCCACCACTTCCATCGACACACGGACAATCTCTAACAGTCACACCATGTCATATTTCGACCAACAACAACGCCAACACCATCAACTCAAACATTAATATCGATAC
>NC_142942.1:47813896-47816396 GCF_046866305.1 Octopus bimaculoides
CAGCAGCATCTACATATTGGATTGTGATAATAGAATAAGAAGATGAGGATTTTACTCTATTTACCTACATAAAACACACATTCGCACGCACACACGTACACACGCACGCATGCACACGCAGGCACACACACACACACGCACACATTATACCTTTCAAAGGTAGGAGGGCATGCTGATAAGTGTCTAGCTTTGGGTAAAAGAAAATATGGCAGGATTAGTTATGAGTTTATTCAATATGTGTCCCTTTCAAATTCACACACATACTGCAGCAGTCCTTCAGTTTTTCTAAGCCCTGTAAAAGAACTCGGATGGCTGGATCTCCGACCAGGACTTTTGCGATACCCCGTCGTATGATACAATGGTTTTGTCTTGGAGAACATTTTCTCATTGAGATGTTATGTTAAAGATACAATATAATTCGCAACGATATGAATATCCTTTTCTACTCTAGGCACAAGGCCCGAACTTCTTGGGAAGGGGCCAGTCGATCAGATCGACCCCAGTACGCAACTGGTACTTAATTTATCGACCCCGAAAGGGATGAAAGGCAAAGTCGACCTCGGCGGAATTTGGACTCAGAACGTAAAGACAGACGAAATACCGCTAAGCATTATTTTGTCCGGCGTGCTAATGTTTCTATCAGCTCGAAGCCTTCCAACGAGATGAATATCGTCACCGAGCTTTATACACATGCACGCACATTTAAACACTTTCTTTCTTTCTTTCATTCTTTCTTTCACTCTCTTTCTCTCTCACACACGCGCGCGCGCACATACACTTATACAAAGAACCCCTTTCCGCCTCATGTAACACGTGAGGTTTAAGAGTGTCACTGTCCTTTGCTGGATTTATTTGCTAATCACAGGTCAGTATTTTAGACAGCCATTTTGGATAATTTATACTTATAAATAACCCCCACAAACACCACCACCACGAAGAAGAAGAAGAAGAAGAAGAAGAAGAAGAAGAAGAAGAAGAAGAAGAAGAAGAAGAAGAAGAAGAAGAAGAAGAATTTTTTTCTCTTTCACTCAGCATCCATAAGCAAAGCTGTTCTTATTTCTTCTGCAAACACAGCTCGCCACAGAGCGGAAGCGTTATTTCTACTATGTTATAGAAAGTCTCAATAGGAAGCACGTTTTAGATGAATGAAATACCAAATGGCCGCACTTCTTTCCGGCAGGTCACGTATTTTAATAACGCTATTTACAACAAACACATGAATTATTTAATTGACTTGGACAAACAAAAACTTATGCATCATATTTTCGCTACAAGACACGTTCACGCAAACCTTATTTTCCTTAATGTTCTCCATTGAAACTGGTTATTTTTATTTTTATTTTATTTTAATTTCCCCCATCCTTTTTTTTTTTTTTTAATAGTCTGCATTGCTATCTAATTCAAACCTGTACTTCGCAACCTTTGAAAGAATACGTGCTCTTTAACTATTTTGAATTTTAACGGCATTTCGATCTGAAGACGTGTATCTTGTCATGATGCGTTCGAAAAGCTAGATAAACACAGACACACACACACACACACACACACACACACACACACACACACACACACATACATTCAAGTAATCTGGTAGTACTCATATAAAAAGGCTCCTTAATGTATCATGGTACAAGCCATATAGACTATACACAAGAGAACGAGTTTTTTTTTGCATTTTGCTTTAATACTGACATGTAAGTAATTTATTTATTATTAAATAAGATAATATAAATTATTTGCATGCTATGAGTTACGAAACAATTTGTCGTGATATTAGGATTTTTCTTATTGTTAAATAAAAGATCAAAATATTTCTCTATCATTTATGATTATATACATATACATAGGTACATACATACCTATATACATACATGTATTATGTAACAGTTTTTGTGATATTTTTACTGCTTTTCAATAAAAGTTTTATATTTAAGAGAAGAGGAATTATGTACATTATTTACATTATTTATATTTGTTCTCATCTTGTTTGTTATTAACGCAACGTTTCGGCTGATATACCTTCCAGCCTTCATCAGGCGTCTTGGGGGAAATTTCGAACCTGGGTTCTTATTCCTAAGGTATTGTTTGATGTTATTATTATTATTATTAAGGTCACTGCCTGGAATCGAACTCAGAATCTTGAGGTTAGTAGCCCGCGGTCTTAACCACTACGCCATATGCCCGTGGGGAATTATGGAGTGAATTTTAGGGCTTATAAATCTAATATTCTCCTATCCTTCCTTAATACCGGTTCCCATATGCTGTTCATATCTGCACTCGGTCTGCTTAGGAGGTTGTTGTGTCCTAGCATATGTGCTGCTTCTTTTAGTTTTCGTATTTTCCAGTGGTGTTCTTTGTCTAATATTTTAACTTCATCCCACAGGGGGAGGCGGTCTCCATTTTTCCATACATGATCAACTATACCCGATTTATCAATATCTCCCCGTGTCACAGCTTTGCGATGTTCCTCTACCCTTATTTTGAGGGGGCAACATGCTTC
>NC_142942.1:47821396-47843896 GCF_046866305.1 Octopus bimaculoides
GTTCTCAACACCCATTCGTAAAACGCAACTTCCTGCTTCAATCGATGCTTGATGTAAATTGTATGAAATAAAATGCGAGAAGCGATACTGCTTGTGTGAGACTGGAAAAATCGGATTATAAGATTTCGTGTTGAGCCCTTTTTACGGAAGATTGTTTTTTTTTTCTTTCGGCCATTTTAAGAACTATATTTCAGCTTATCGTATACCGATGCAATCTACCATTTTTCTATTCATGTATTCTAGAGTTGCGACTTGCACCTCTAATGTATTCAAAAGAAGTATTTGATGCGTCTTATATTTTCCTTCTTCGTTAAAAATATTTAAGTTCGCGTATTGTCAATAGCAATCAATAACAACAGAGATTGCTGTTGGTGTTGTTGTTTAGTAAGTTGTTCTTTAGCTTCAGATTAGGTCTGATCAAACAGACTTATGATCAAAAGGCATTTCGCTGGTGATAATCCGTTTTTTTTTATAGATCTTTTTGATCAGAGCTGATCTGGGGACTAAGTAACAACAACAACTACACCAATCATTGATTACATTTGACATTCATCTCGCTTTTTTCTTTTTCTTCTTTGGTTTTTTTTCCAGATACTATATATCTAAGATCACATCCGATCTACCCTTTGTTAAGACGGTGGGATATGATTTACGGAGAGATTTGGTTCCTACTTCACCTTTGTCGATAACCACAATGCCGTTCTTTACTTAGTTGGTTTTAATGTTAATGTAGTTAAACAGAAATAGTAGAGATCTGTCTCAATTGGAAAACTGAGAAAATCAAATATTTATATTTACACACACACACACACACAACAAACATACGCCTACATACACACTCATACACACACACACACACGTATATATATATATATATATATATATATATATATATATATATATATATACCACACATATAAATTCATGAATAGGTATACAGATGCAGGTGTATATGTGGGTGTATATATTTATGCGTGTATATTAGAAAAGCAGATGTTAGCATAATTAATGTATTCAACCAAAAGTTATTCTTTTAAATGATTGTTTGACAACGCTTGTTTGCCCTCGATTAATTATATGTCCTTCTGGCAGATGACATCCACAGACGATATGCGCAGACGACATCCGCAGACGACATCCGCAGACGATATCTGCTGATGACATCACGGAAAATTTTTCCAATCATGCTCTTTTAAAGGACCATAAACTTGACTTTCTGTTAAACCCATCAATTAGATTAATATGTCCGACCAAATCGGATTTGGGCCGAATTAGCAAATCGGTAATTGACCGTATTATTCCTGTTATTAGAGGCAAGGTTTCAACTCCCATTATGGAGTTTCACGGGGGATGTCATTATTTAGTTTGATTCCCTTAGGGATAAAACATCTCTTAGCTTCCTACAATTCGATATTTCGAATTACTATAATTCGATATCCCCCATACTTTTAAATAAGGCCTTGATTTTCGCCCGCAAATTTGTTGATTTATCAAGCACCGATATTGACATTATCTTAGCGGCTAGAGAGACCCTTATATCATACAACGAAGTTGAATGGCAAAGAGTGGACTCAACGATTTTTTTTATATTACTATGGGGTCATCGGATTCCGCACAGTTAGCGGACTTAGTCGGACTATACCACCTGTCGCAAATTAAGGCCAGTTTTCCCCTTCTTACCGGTGGATTATACAGGGATGATGCCCTTTTAGCAGTAAGGGGTAGATCTAAATCTGTTTTAAATAGGTTGAGGAAGTCCCTGAGGTGTTTCCTTAAGGACTTCTTCAACCTAGATATTATATTTGATATTAACTCCAGGAAAATAAATTTCCTGGACGTAACATTGTGCTTGGATACGGGTCTGTTTTGCCCATTCCGAAAACCTAATAAATCTGTGTCATATTTGAATGTCTCATCAAATCATCCAAGATCTACAATAGATAGTATTGTTACGGGCATTTCGATTAGAATATCAAATCTATCATCGAACGAAGAAATT
The DNA here is from genome assembly GCF_046866305.1 of Octopus bimaculoides. Lineage (NCBI taxonomy): Eukaryota > Metazoa > Mollusca > Cephalopoda > Octopoda > Octopodidae > Octopus > Octopus bimaculoides. The sequence continues at coordinate 47,823,396 of NC_142942.1, forward strand.
TTTAACCAACACGCGCCAGCTTATAATAACGCTCTGGAGGCAAGCGACTTCAAAACTAGAATTTCATATATACATAACGCAAGACTTAAAAATAAGATGGCAGGTTTACCACCCGACCATATTGCGTTCGATCGGTGTGGAGGTAAGACATTTTTAGTAGTAACCTAGTAAGCAATCTTTTAGAAACGGGAATGGGAACAATGGAAATATAAATAAAAATAGGAATAAATATAAAAATATAAATAAAAATAGGGACACTTTAAATAGGCATACGATACCGGAAAATCCCAATATGGGAATATTTAAAACAAAAGTTTCGCGACCCAGAACAAGAGAAGTAATCAGGTTCGCCCCCCTTTTTTCCCTCAGGGTAAGAAATTTACCAAAAATGTTCTTTAGGATCTTAGAAAATAAGAGGAGGAATAAGAAGTACTATCTTGAATGGTCAATCTTATCTAGAACCCCCCCAATTTAAGGCTAATATTAGCAAGTGCTTATTATGCATTAGGGAATCCCTTTCCATTCTTAGGTCTTTTGGGCCGAAAACCTTGAATAAGTTTATCGAGGTAATCCCTTTTTGCAATCATAAATTTTCCTCCACCTTCCTAAAATTATATAAAAATAAAAATAAGAACAAAAATAATAGTATTAGTAGTGGTAATAATGGTAGTAATGGTGATAGAAATAAAAATAAAAATTAAAAGACAAAAATATTGATATAAAAATAAAAATAAAAATATGGATACAATGGTAGTATTTATTTTTTAACATGGCTTACGTTGGATTTGAAACCTAGTAGTTTTATTTAGTTACAAAACCTGCCTGACTATTCTAAAGGGTATACTAAAAAAAAAAAATTTTTCTTTTTTGGTCTAGTCCATATTATTTATTTAAGCTTGCTCTCACAATTATAATTTTTCTTTCCTTGTGCCTTCGTTGATGTTTGTGTGTGTTCTTTACCCTGAAGAGGGGGTTATCACTAGTTTGTGCTCAATTGTGCTCTAAATACGGTGATATACCCCCGAAATGGCCATAGGTGTTTTGTGTTTGTATTCCGACCTATATTTGTAATCCATTGTAAATGATGTTAAATTATGGTTTGACTTTACCAATGTTACCTGCAGGATGTTGGTTTAATGTATCGATTTGTGTGCTTTGATTTTCTTGGACTTAAATAACGCTGATGGTGAAATATGGATTTTACTTTGTTTCACATTGGATGTTCTGTTATTATGTCGTCCCGTGTACTTCGGTATTCCTGTGTATGAATTACGAAATTGAATTTTACTTGCTAAATTTGCTGTTATGAGGTAAGTAATGAACTTTCGTACAATTTAAACTTAAACTTCTTTTATTAGCCATAAACCTTAAGGAATGAACTATTTTACTACGTTTCCATATGTATTATTTTTCTCTCTATATTATTTTTTCTATATATATATATATATATATACATATATATACATATATATATATATATATATATATATATATATATATATATTTATTCCACTATATCTGTACCGGTCTATAATATTTTTAATCTTAATCGCAGTTTATTTATTTATGTTATTCTATTATATTTTTAATCGATTTTATTCTTATGTATAAAAATTTTGACTTCCCTTTGCTAATTTGGTTTTGTGGTTTATGCTGTACTTCTTATATGTGGTCATTGGTGGGCTGTGGCTTCTTGAGTCGATGACCTAACGGTTTTATTCTGCAATTAACTTTGTACCTTTGTCTCAACTAGTTTGAGCACTTCTTTTACAGCCTTGTATAAATTCTTGGTTTTCTAATACAAAACTGTTAATATTGAATAATTTATATATATATATATATATATATATATATATAATTATAAACATATAGGGATCAGCAGGAATTGCTTCACCAACATACTGAAAATTTAGAAATAGCAGTTAAAACTACTAATTCTAACTACAATTTAGTCTCCAACGGATAGCGATATTCATGGCTCACATAGAACAACAGAGGAAAAGTAAATGAAAACAAACCTGCCATTAGTTAATCATGTACGACGTTTCGTGATTAGAATATAAAAATTCGTTTCACTCTTCAGCATGATATCCAAAATGATAAATTTGAAAATGCTAATAAACCCATGTACATTTGACCATGCGATATTAAATATCACATAAGAAAAATCAGCATCTCCAAATTTATATCAACTAGTAAATTTCGTAACCCTCCTCAAAATTACCTCATGTGCGTCACGAATATATATCCATATATACATACACACACACATATATATATATATATGGAAAAAAGACAAAGTAGAAAATGCTAAAATACTTTTTATAAAGAAAGTTACAGTACCGGTTTCGATCCTTGAGATCTTTTCAACAGTAAATATGAATAATAGATTTTTGAAAAATTAAATTTTGGTAAATTTAAAAGAAAAGTCTTTTTAAAGGTATATTTGTATAGTATTCAAGTAACAGCGGCATTTTTCTTGTTTCTGCCTGTCTCTGTTTCACTTGTTAACTCTTGTGGGTTCGAAGAAGGAGTGCTATGATAGTAGCAGAGTCTTAATTGGTTGGGTGTTCTGACATTGACCTGTTGATGGTCGTAGTGATCTGTATTGTTATTTTCACGGTTAGCAACTAGTTATATATATATATATATATATATATATATATATATATATATATATATATATATGCCGGTTCTCGTCTGATCACCGAAGTTAAGCAACATCGAGCCTTGTTAGTACTTAGATGGGTGGCCGCTTGGGAAACTTAGGTGCTGTAAGCATTTCTTCTCCTTTTATATAGGGGCAGGAGTGGCTGTGCGGTAAGTAGCTTGCTTACCGACCACATGGTTCTGGGTTCATTCCCACTTCGTGGCACCTTGGGCAAGTGTCTTCTACTATAGCCTCGGGCCGACCAAAGCCTTGTGAGTGGATTTGGTAGACGGAAACTGAAAGAAGCCCGTCGTATATATGTATATATATATATGTGTGTGTGTGTCTGTGTTTGTCCCGCCAACATCGCTTGACAACCAATGGTGGTGTGTTTACGTCCCCGTAACTTAGCGGTTCGGCAAAAGAGACCGATAGAATAAGTACTAGGTTTCCGAAGAATAAGTCTTTGGGTCGATTTGCTCGACAAAAGGCGGTGCTCCAGCATGGCCACAGTCAAATGACTGAAACAAGTAAAAGAGTATATATATATATATATATATATATATATATATATATATATATATATATATACATGCTAACCGAGAAAATAACTTTCAGCTTATCGAACTTTGATATTGTAAAAAGTTTAGAACCTTCTACGCCAATAAACTACTATTGTTCCTCGAGTTGATTTTTCTTGTACCTTCTACGAACAGCTCGAACCTTACTAATGTCCCACACCTGAATCCTTGGATCGTATATTTACATAGTATTATGCGTGCGTGTGTATGTGTGTGTGTATTGGATATATGATTGCAACCGCAATTAATTAATTTAAAATACAATTCTAAATTATTTTAGCATTTAATTAATTAATTAAAAGCATATCATTACTCAGTCTTTTGTTCTCCAGCTCTGTTGAGATAGATTCAGGAGAAGTGTCTGTCAAGTGGCTGCTGTTGTTTTACCGCGCCACCTACTGTTGAAAGATGCCATTAGGTTCAAAGTAACACGGTATCGGCTGCAATCCGCGCACGTTTTTCGGGTAATGTTATCTAAGCTTGGCTTTTATAATCTCCACCGACATTTACCTCTATAATACAAAGGCAATTATCATACCGAGTGAGTGGAGGCGCAATGACCCAGTGGTTAGGGCAGCGGACTCGCGGTCATAGGATTCGGTTTCGATTCCCAGACTGGGCGTTGTGAGTGTTTATTGAGCGAAAACACATAAAGCTCCACGAGGCTCCAGCAGGGGATGGTGGAGAACCCTGCTGTACTCTCTCACTACAACTTTCTCTCATTCTTTCTTCCTGTTTCTGTTGTATCTGTATTTCAAAGGGCCAGCCTTGTCACACTGTGTCACGCTGAATATCCCTGAGAACTACGTTAAGGGTACACGTGTCTGTGGAGTGCTCAGCTGCTTGAACGTTAATTTCATGAGCAGGCTGTTCCGTTGATCGGATCAACTGGAACCCTCGGCATCGTAAGCGACGGAGTGCCAACAACAATATCATACCGAGTCTATATGATGACATTAACCAACTTTAACAGCTTTAAAGATTATTGTTAAAACCTAGCATCAGTGTTTTTTTTTTTTTTTTCTTTTTTCTTCCCCAATGCAGTTTCTTGCTGGAATGCACTTCCGAAATAAATCTGTTTCATATAAACGGAAATTTTTAACCCCCCCCCCCCTATCCCCCCCCCCCCCAAAAAAAAACACATTACAACATAAGTCCTGCCACTTCGCAGATTTTCGTTGTAGCATTTGTTTGCAGTAAATATTTCTTCACGTTAACTTTCGACCTTATCAAAGTAAAGCTTTAGTACAGATAACAGCTTGGAGATGATTAATGATTAATGGCGAAAATAATCGCAGTGTTTAATCATTTATCCGTGTTGATAAATGCTTTTCCATGTGAAGAATACGACTGGCTCCATCATTATAAAATACCCTCATATATTTGTAAGGAATGCGCACTTTTAACTTCATCCAAATATTAATCTTTATTATTGAAAATCATGTCAACAATTGATTGAGTTAAATGTTAAGTTAAATAACAATTTCTTATCAGTTTTTACAGCTTTCTGTTCATTTATTTTCACGTGTTTTGTTTCCAATGTTATTGTTTTCCGTTTCTTTGTATAATCAATAGTTGTCATCGTTTCGTGTTGGCATTTTCAAAGGGTGAATGAATTCAAAAGTTTTAAGACAAAAGACTAGCGAAAATCAAGTGAGCGCAGCATGCACGCATGCTAACATGCAAAGCCACCGAATAACTGAATGAACGAGAAGACAAACATTCACACGCAATTTATCGATGCGCATTGCGGTAATTGATATTTTAAAGCAATCATTAGCAATGTTTAGCATTTATTTGGAGCAATTAACTCTAAATTTTTATTTTTATGATTAAAAACAATGCAGATCGCTAAGCGAGATATCGGTGTGTTTGTGTGTGCACACACCTATGCATACATACATACGTACGTCTGTGTGTGTCTGTTTATGTGTGCATGTGTGTGCCTCTGTGTGTGTGTGTGTGTGTGTGTGTGTGTGTGCACAATTCAATACACTCCCAATACAGAATATTACATTCTTCTATTCAAGACACTGAATTTATAATCTACGTAAGTCATTCCTTCATACCTTTACAGGTCGTCGAGACCAAAATATATCCTTATAAGAACATAACACAAACACACACACATATATATATATATATATATATATATAATGTACACACAGACATATATACAATATATGTATATATATGCACACACACACACACATATATATATATTATACACATATGCACACACACACACACATATATATATTACACACATACTCCATATCACACAGACAAAAAAGAAAAGGTATCTCTATAGTTTACAAATGGCTATTTGCATACTACCTCCATCTAAACATACACAACAGACACATCGCCTCAGATATTTTCACTCATATTATGTCTTACTTCTTCCGGCCCCGCACTATCTCCAGATCCTCCTCTCCAGTACACCAACCCACTGGAATCTTCTTCCTGTTGCACATTTGTCTTTCAGACAACAATCTACTGGTGTTCGAACTAAACATTAACTATGTCATTCCCATCAGTGATGGAAAGCTTGTGGAGATTATAAGCACACTCGCTCCCTCTTGATGAAAATATAAATATGTTATATCGCAATACTGCACAGTGGTTGTGTGAGCCGCGAATCTTCGTCGCCACTGTTATATCGCACGTTCGGATGACCTCTACTCAACTCTCACTTCCGGCGACTCGACTCTACCTAACTCAACGTCTCGTCTGCTGACGTCTCCGTCTCGTCTGCTGACGTCTCAGTCTCGTCTACTGACGGCCACGTCTCGTCTGCTGACGTCTCCGTCTCGTCTGCTGACGGCTCCGTCTCGCTCTCCCGCTCGTGCCGCTTTTCGTCTAGCTATTTATACGTATTGGACTAGCAATTTATGAATTCATGTGTAAATTTAATTGCTGGTCAACAGTTTGTAACAAGTAATTTCATTGAACTGTAACTTTTCTGCGTATCATAAATGTGTATCAAATTAAAATTTTTAATATTTATTTAGTTTATATTTTGATTGATTAGTCGTATTAATTTCACTACTAATTATCTAAATTACGATGATATTTACGGAAAAAATATCAATAATTTCACTGGTTATCCACGCTATGATGATATATACGATCACACATCATAGAAGGTGAAGCTTTGGTGCGACGTTTTTAATCGGCAGAAAGAAAGAGGAAAAATTTTAATTAAATTCAAATTAACAGATATCTATCAACTATTTTCCTCAGCCAACAGCAGGGTTTCGATTTTAAAACAGAAATAGATTCATCCTACTCTATCAACGTAGCTAATAGGGGGGAAAAACAAAACAAAAAGAAAACTTGGTTTGTATTCAATAAAATTACTTATCCGATAAATTAAACAAATTCTTAAATCATACCCTATCATGTGATATATTTTGTTTTATTAACTGAGATTAATATCATGATAACAGTGTAATATTTTTATCAGATTAACAACATATTAAATATAAATTTTAATACGCATTTCTTCATCGATATATTTCTTCCATAAATTGAATTGCAATTTAAATATATTTAAATTGTCTCTTTCCTCATATATCTTTAATACCGGCTGAGGCATTTATTCCTCCTTTATTTTTATTCATTTTTTATTTTTTGCCTAATATGACTGTTAACATCTTGATTATCTAGATTAATAATTACCTTATTGATTTATTTATATAACCTTCATGAACTTTCGTCAAGGTGATATTTTTCTTCATATATATATATATATATATATATATATATATATACATACACACAAACATACACAAATGGCTGGGTGTTACAAGTAGGTGAAAGACACTGTGAAAGAAACAAAAGCTCGTGTATTATGGCTATATTCGAAGGGACAGAGGTCTGGGAAACATTGTCATGGAAAGGAGAGTAGAGGGTAGGGGATCAAGAGGCAAGCAAAGAACGCAATTGATGGATAATATCACGAGCTCTTTGGATAAGTTTGGCAAGATAGCTGGAGAAATGGCGCTTAATCAGAAAGACTTTCGTTGTACTGTCATCAATGCGCTGCAGGCGCGCGATTTATGACGACGATGACGACACGACGACGACAACATGACGACAACAACTTCAAATTTGCTTTTAATTGTAAGGTATTTTTCTTATCCTGGCATGATTTACGGAATGACTGGCAAAGTAGCTTTCTCTTTTTCTAAAGTACTTTTACTCCATCTCCTGTGTAAGACTATATTCCGTTCAATTCTCTGTACACCAACAAAGACTCACAATAATTATGTAAGAGTTGGTTATTTATGCGTCTGTTTTTCTTTCGACTTCCCGTTTTTATTTACATTTATGAGGGTGAATTGATTATGTTCGCCAACGATACTGCACCACAATCAGCAGTGTTTTGATTGATTCCATTAACGATCAGGATTGAAAAAAAAAAATGCTTTCCCGGTAGATCTTATTTACTGACAATAGTCCTGACATTGTTCATACATATGTGCATGTGTGTGCGGTGTGTGACTATGTAGATGTGTGATTATGTAGATGTGTATTATATACGTATATTTGGATATTAATAAAAAAAACACACACACACACGTAAACAGACAGTGGGAGTCCCAGTGAAAAATTTATTCGTGTATAGAGGCATATGTAGCATACACCTGTGTTTATAGGCATATGCACACACACTCTCACACATAAACACACACACACGTGCACATATATATATATATATATATATACATATATACGTATTTAGGTATCTATGTATGTATGTGTATAACTATATTTATTTTTCCAGATACTTAAAGATAAGAAAGAAGACAACTCTGACGAGAATAATTTATTGCAGGTATTTGTTTGCTTCGTTGTTTCACCAATACAGAAAGTGCTTTGACTGGTATTTGAAAGAAATGCAAAGAAAATCTCCGAGCACCGATATTAAAGCAACAGATATGATGCCATAATATATATCTGTATATAAAGTGCATTCCAGAAGTTTTTAGACCTTTCTCAGTAGACATTTATTAGTTCCAAAGAAGTTCAAATCTCTAGTTTCCTTCAAAGTAGAATCCTTTGGTTTTCAGTGCACTTGTGGCGCTCCAGCCACACCGTGAAGGTGTCATGGAAGTCCTTTAAAGTGAAGGCTTCCAGGACCATTATTATAATCTTCTTCATCTTCTCGATGTCATCAAAACGATTGCCATTGAGGTTTTCTTAAAGTTTAAAAAAAAAAAAAAAAAAAAAGTAACAGCGATCAAAGTTTAGTGGGTGAAGGATAGTCTTAATGCTCCTTCTTTTCAAGTAGCTGGTCACGGGAATGAAATTGTGGTCTGGTGCACCGTCCTGGTGCAGGTGCCACCGACCCAAATGGAAGAGTTCTGGTCTTTTGCGACGATATATATTCCCGAACTCCTTCAAAACTTTCAGAAACAAGTCTTTGTTGACTGTCTGGCCAGAGGGAACCCATTGACTGTAGATGATGCCCTTGCTGTTGAGAAAGAGGGGTCATCATGAGCTTACCATGGAACTTGCTTTGCCTGGCCGTCTTGGGTCGAAGGGAGCTGGCAGAATCGTTAGCACGGCGGGCGAAATGCTTAGCGGTATTTCGTCTGCCGCTATGTTCTGAATATCTTAGCTTATTGCTAACTGTTTATTCATCACATTGTTGTCTTATGATTCAGATTCGGTCGGTCTCTGGAGGCTGCGTTCGAGATAAGTTTAAATGATATGTATGCATACGCGTACGTGTGTTTGTGTGCATCTATATGCACATATGTATATATGTGCATATAGGTACGTGGGTGTTTTCTTGTATGTGCCTACAAATATACGCATATGTATGTATGTATGTATATATATATATATATATATATATATATATATAAAGTGTAGTATATTGCCACTTAAGTGTGGCTGACCCTTAGGGGTGGATGTTACTGTTGCTTTTAGCCCCAGGAGGACATCTCCTCCAGCTGGCTTATCGACACACGATAAGCCAGCTGGAGGAGATGTCCTCCTGGGGCTAAAAGCAACAGTAACATCCACCCCTAGGGGTCAGCCACACTTAAGTGGCAATATACTACACTTTATCGTGCAGTTACTGTTAATACTTCATTTAGAGAATTAACATTGCTTATATATATATATATATATATATATATATATATATACATGTACGATGAGCTTCTTTGAGTTTTCTACCAAAGCCACTCACAATGATTTGATCGGCCCGAAGCTGCAGTACAAGACATTTGCCCAAGGTGCCACGCAGTGGACCGAACCCGGGACCATGTGGTTCGGATGTAAGCTTCTTACCACACAGCTACACCAAGTTATATTCAATCTAAAGTAGCAATAAGGAAGAGTGGTAACGTTGCTCGGTGTCTTCTAAATCTAAACGAAAAAAAATAAAACACATGTAAAGCAAGCAAAATGGAAATGTGTTGGTGATATTTCATATCAGGTCACAAGCGATTTGAGGGAAGGGTTTAGCGATATCTGTGAAAACTTTATTGCTACTGGGAACTGTTTTGGCAAGGAGTTTGACGACGAGAACGACAACAACAACAACAATTAAAACAACAGCGATAAGAACACTGATATTTTGACGAGCGAGATTGTTAGTGGAGTTAAAAGCAGTTTTGTTGACATTATATGACAAAGGAAATTATATGACATTTATTAGAGCAAAGCTGGAAAACTACTCTTAGAAGCAGCGTGTCGCAAAAGTGGGTGTTTGCTTGCTTGTGGATATTGTCCCCAAATAGGCAAAGAGAAAAAAAAAAGACATACATCTGCCAGAGGAAAGACAATAGAATTCGGTGTGGCTTCAAACGATCAATTAAAAGAAGCTCTGTATGATGCATGGAAAGCTATGTCCAGCTACGATCTGCGTATGCTTTGTTTTCAGACCTGAGGAAAAACCAAAGTAATAAGCAGGGATTGTCAGATATAAACCAGCCGATAGGCTCATATCGCAATACAAGGCTGAAAAGTGAAATATTTATTTATTTATTCTGCTCGTTAAATTCGTATCAATTCATAATTCCTTTGGCTATTGTTGACGTCGTTTTCTTAATAATAATATTATTATTATTATTATTATTATTATTATTATTATTATTGCTATTATTGTGATAATTTTTTTCACCATCTCCACGATCACCACAACCACTACCCGACTTACTCTTTTCTTCCTCCTACTCGTCATCATCAGCAGCAGCAGCACCACCACCAATAACGCCATCAGCAACAACTACAACCACAACAGTAGCGGCGCCGCTGCCACCACCACCACCACCACCACCACCGCCAATATCATCTGCATTCACTTCCATGTCCTCATTATTATTACTAGTTCTGAGTTAAAATTCCACCGAGGTGGACTTTACCTTCCATCCTTTCGGGGTCGATAAATTAAGTACCATTTGCATACTGAGGCTGATCTAATCGACTTACCCCCTCCCCCCAAATTTCAGGCCTTGTGCCTATACTAGAAACGATTATTACTGGTATGAGTATCATTGTTCATTTTATAATATTAATAATAATAATAATAATAATAATAATGATAATAATAATCCTTTCTGTTATGAGCACAAGGCCTGAAATTTGGGGGGAGGGGGTCAGTCGATTAGATTGGCCCCAGTACGCAATTGGTACTTGATTTATCAACCCCGAAAGGATGAAAGGCATAGGCGATCTCAGCGAAATTTGAACTCTGGATGAAGCGATGGGCGAAATACCGCTAAGCTTTTCGCCCAATGTGCAAACGCTTCTGCCAGCTCGTCGCCTTAATAATAATAATAATAATAATAGTAATGATGATGATGATGGTAATGAAGATGATGATGATGATCATAATGATAATCCTCATCATCATCACCACCAGTTTATCCTTGTACTGTCGTCCATCCGTCGACCTTGTGACTGCAATGAAAAGAAAAGCGAATAACAATTATTATTACATAAAAATTACGTCTCCTGGCTTTGGACGTACTTTGAAGGAAACTTAATAACATGAAACAACAGCAACAAAGCTATGACAGCGAGAATAGAGATAGCAGCGATACAATGACAACACAGTAATGTCAACTACAACAGCAAAAGAATTAAAGACAACAACATAGGTAATATAGCAACGGCAGCAATTTCAACAACAACAGTATTACTAATAATAGTAATAATAATATTAGCCAATATAATAATAAATATCTACAGCATCAGCATCAGCGGTCATTACAACAACAGTAACAAGTTTAGGATAATGAACAGCTACTGCAGCAGCATTAACAACATCAGCAACGGGAGCAGCAGCAACAACAACAATGACATCAGGAGTTTCAGCAGCAACAACAATAATATCGACTATACCAGCAGCAGTAATGAAGTAGTAGGAAGAGGATGATGACGACAATGATGATGATGAAAGAAACATAGATAGAGAAAAAGAAACGAGGAAGGATGAAGAAGGACAAAGAAGTTGAAGAAGAGGAAGAAGTTGAAGAGGAAGAAGTTGAAGAAGTGGAAGAGGAAGTGGAAGAAGAAAAAGAGGAAGAATAAGAGGAGGAGGAGCAGAAGGAGGAGGGTGGTGGTGGAAAGGGAAGTGATCAATAGTTAAATAATTTCATCAAGAGACAATGGCTAATTGAGAATTGGCAAAATAGGTGAGGTTGTGCTGGTCGTTAAGATCAAACGGATTATATGGAGAAATAAAACTTAAACGTTGAACAAGCAATTTACTTGGTAATAACAGCAGGAGCAAGATCATATTAATACGGGTGGACGGTTGAGAGAAGAATGGAGAGATTGTCCTTGGATTAAATAAATTAGTTATTGCTATTGTTTAGCCCTAGGTCAAACATAATCAAGCATATTTATGATCAAGGACACACTGGCTGTAATCATCCTGTCTCTTTTTGCACTGTATGTATTGTAACCCACTCCACATACCCCTTTATTAAGGACATATAAAAGAGAACAATGGTTGAGAAGTTATGTTCAGCAGTATTTAGTTACGTGCCTGTAGGTTGTGAGTTCAAATCCCACCAGAGGTGACTTTAGCTTTTATCTCTTTGGAACCGATAAAATGCGTACGTATCAATTACTGGAATCGATGTAATAAACGTTTTTCCCCCATCGACAATCGCAAATGACATGGTGTGCGTATTTCTTTCCATAAACAGAAAATGAGCCAACGTAAAAGCCGCTAGGTGGTCGTTTGATATTGAGAGAATTAGTTGCCAAACCTCATTGCAATCACACCCTACTGTTTTGATAATGACAGGCACATTGGATGATATAGTTCTAAATCCCCTGTGTTTAAATAAAACGTGGCATCATCACAGTTGGACCATCTTTGATAAGTCTGCGTGATCAAATGTTACCTAGGGCTATATTGCAACGAATGCAAATACAACGATAACAAGCATTGTGGTTATTTAGTTCATTATCAGTTTCAGTTTTTCCTACGCTCTCGAGCAAAATGGGCCGCAAACTGACACCACTGGTTTCTGTTGGTTGTGTTCTTTTCTGCATTCGGGCATGTGATGCTGGCCTCCATCATGTCAGTTATGTATTTCTGCACCATGTAATTTTCGGTTTACATCTTTATTTTCCCCATCCAGTACTATCCATTTGAAAGCTGTTTTAGAATGGTGTTGCTCTGAAAGCTGGGGTATGCGACTTGCAAGTTTCAATCTTCATTTTGCAATGACTTTGCTAAGTAGTCTCATATTGGCTCACTGTCTTCATTGATTATGTAGTCTCGCTATTACGTTCTCAGAATCCTTCTCAAGCATTGTTGGTGAACTGGTGAATCACATCTAGCTTTCTGTCGATATTTTCGCTGCTCTTCCGTGTCTCGCAGTATACCAGGCGAGATAGCTGGAGCAAAACTCAGCCCAAATGCAACACTGAAAGAAAACAGAGAAGGACTTTTCTGATGACAGGAGAACAAGGCTAACGAGAAACATTTAATCAACGAACACCGACAGAACTGTAGAACTTTAACCAAAGAAGAGGGTAAGCTAACCCGAGGTGTAGGTGAAGATCCAGTAACGAGCGAAGAGACAATACAAGCTATGAAAATGCTGTAGAACAACAAACCTGTTGGACTGGATGAAATCACTACAGAAATGCTTAGACATGGAGGAAACATTGTAATGACTGATGAAAATTCTGAATTGCCGAAACCGTGAAGCCACCAAATAAGAGAGGTTTTATTCAGCTGCAATAATTGGCGGAGCATCACACTGTCGTTAGTGCCTGGTAAAGTGTTCTGTTCTGTGCTTCTAAACAGGCTGAAAGAGGTTGTGACACCAGACGATGAGAGAGACAAGGTGGACGTCGTAACAACCGATCTTGCACCGAGCAAACTTTCACCCTCAGAAATAATATTGGTTTCAACACAAGGCCAGCAATTTTAGGGGAGTGGGTAAGTCGATGACATCGACCCCAGTTCTCAACTGATACTTATTTTATTGACCCTAAAAGGATGAAAGGCTATGTCAACCTCGACGTAATTTGAACTCCAAACGTAAAGACGGGAGAAATGCTGCCAAGCATTTTGCCCTGTGGCAACGATTCGGCAAGCTCGCCACCTTACACTCAGAAATTATTTTGGACAGTGTTCTTTCTTTCTTTTCGCCCTTTTAAAGCCTAGTCAGGCTCATGGGACCGGTTTCCCGGTTTCTGTGGCGTATGTGTCCCCCTACCCCAGCTGGACGGGACGCCAGTCCATCGCAGCTTTACTCAAGAAACGGGAAGAAAGAGTGAGAGAAAGTTGGGGCAAAAGAGTACAACAGGCGTCGCCACCACCACCTGCCGGAGCCTCGTGGAGCTTTAGGTGTTTTCGCTCAATAAACACACACAACGCCCGGTCTGGGAATCGAAACCGCGAGTCCGCTGCCTTAACCACTGGGCCATTGCCCCATTGGACAGTGTACTGACCATCAAATGCCACTGAAGATGAATTTTATTGACTTTAGAAAAGTAGTTGATAATGTCCACAGAGAGTCTCTGTGAAGCGTTGCCTTGCACTAAAAATGACCCTAATTGATTTATCAATATCTTTAAAGAACGGGAAAATTTCGCAAATTTTCGATGCTGTGTTCCTGGAAAAACTGACTTCTTCGACATTCTTACTTGAGTGAGTCATGGCTGCATTCTGTTGCTCTTTCTGTTCTTCCAAACAGTACACTTTTTCTTAAAGAAAATAACAAACATATCAGATTGAGAAATACCATAGAAACAACAAACAAGTCTGAAGGACCAGGACTCTGCTGATGACATTGTCAGGCTCGCTAAGACGATAAAAATTGCCAAATGCGTAGCAGACGTAAAGCAGAATGCTGGAAAGATTAGTATGGGATTCAATATGGAAAAGAACAAAAAAAAAAAATAAATCTCAAGCAATGACCGTTGAATAACAACGATCATAAAGATCAATCAGCAAACTATCAGGACTATAAATACGATACATTTACTTATCTAGGTTGTATCATCAATAACAACGGCGATGTTTATGCTGACGTCAATCTGGGAACTGGCTAAACTGCAGCCATATTCTAGAGAATGAGTACTATTTTGTCCTTCAACGCCGTTGGTCTTCACACAAAGATCTGGTATTTACTCACATTATGTTAAATTCTCAGTTCAATTACCGGCTTTCGTCACCAAGCGAAATTTAATAGTAGTCATTGGAGTGTTGTCTAATCAAAAATTTATTTTTATTACCTGTTATAAATTGGATCTTCAGTTATTTAGTTGCTGGTTATTTTTTCTTTTCTTTTCTAAGACCATACAGGAGCAATATATCTCACCTGAATGTTTGCATGTTACATCAGCATTTGAAGCAAGATAACTAGCCATTAAATTGGGAATACAAACACACAGGATGTCGGACAAATGAGCAAATAGAAAGAGAAAAAAAGATATGTTTATAAAATATGTACGAGTCGTGAATGTGGTGGGAAGAGATACGCGGTAAGTTAACACACACACACACACACACACACACATATATATATATATATATATATATATATATATATATATATATATATATATATATGTATATATATGTATATATATATATATGTGTGTGTGAGAGAGAGAGATTAATGAATGTGTATCTATATATATCGATACGTAATCAATCACACAGGTGGGGGAAGAAAACTAGCAAAAAGACAGTCAGATATATGGACGCGTACGTAGATAAGTACGCATGTATTCCTCACGTACATCCTAATTAATCTTAGCGTAGTATATATATACATACAGTACACGCGCACACATACACACACACACGTATATATACAAGCATATACATATGAATGTTGTATGTATATAAATATATATATATATATATATATAATATACAATTATACATACATGCATACAGACATACATACGTACCCCCCACCCACATATATATATATATACACAGGGTGCGTAAGATATTTGAGGATAGATTTATGTTTAAAAAAAAAACAGATATATAATAACAAATAACTTTATTTATCAAAAAATGCTATGAGGATAAAAATAAACCTTCTCTTCTATAATGTTATTCAATAAAGTCACCTTCAGCTTCAACAACTGCTTCTACATGAGATCTAAATCATCTACATATTCAAATCAAGTGGCAGAAATACGAAGTAAAGGAAATCAGGGACATCATATACAATAGCTTGCAAAGAAAAAAAATTAGGTTGAAAGTCCCTTTTGGATACCAAAAAAGGCTGAAACCTGACCGTCGAACTCAAACCTACACCTCATGTAATATTTAGAGGTGTTCTTAGAATGTACCAAAGCAACACTTCGACTTTCTTTCCTTGTTTTGGTGACTTTATTCCTATGATGTCAACAATATACAAAGAAAGAAGGCAGCGAGCCGGCAGAAACGTTAGCAGGCCGTGCGAAATGCTTAGCGGTATTTCGTCTGCCACTACGTTCTGAGTTCAAATTCCGCCGAGGTCGACTTTGCCTTTCATCCTTTCGGGGGTCGATTAAATAAGTACCACTTTCGCACTGGAGTAAATATATAATCGACTTAATCTGTTTGTCTGTCCTTGTTTGTCCCCTCTGCGTATAACCCCTTGTGGGCAGTAAAGAAATAGGTATTTCGTCCGCCTTTAGGTTCTGAATTCAAATTTCTCCGAGGTTTGACTTTATCTTTCATACCTTCGGGGTCGATAAAATGAACACCTGTTGCACACTGGGGTTGATGCATTCGACTAGTTCTTCTCTCTGCCTCCCCTAATATTTCAGGCCTTGTGCTTATAGTAGAAAAAAAGAATAGTTATTAAGATGGGTTGAAGAATTCGAAGTATGTTTTTTGGCAGATAGATAGGTAGGTAGGTAGGTAGATAGATAGATAGATAGATAGGCACACAATAGGCATATCGAAACACAGAACATTTAAGCATTATATAATGAATTTCTGACACACGATCAAAGGCTTTCTACGGCAAAAGAATCAAAGCGAAGTGTTTTCTGTGTCTTTTGTCGGCGATGTTGTAGAAATCGGGGCACTACAAACGGAATCTTACGGAATCACAGCCGAATTAACACCAATGTAACACAGAATAGGAAACGTGAAACGCTCTGGTGTATTTATATTTATTAAATATCTTGTTTGCTGATGAATATGAAGAAAGAACAGAGAAGACATATTAAAAGATGGCCGATCAGTAAAATGGCAGGAGAGAGAATAATTAATTTTAGATGCAGGGAATGGATTAAATTCGATCGATAGAACGGTATTATAATACTCTATGAACGCATGTATGTATATGTGTATGTATAAACTCAGGTATATATGTTTGTGTATAAGTATGTATGCTTGTATATTTTTTTTATATATGCTTGCATGTATGTTTGTATGTACCATTATATTCGTATGTATCTATGTACCCATCTTTGCATATGTGCATATATTTAGATATGTATGTATGCACATAAGCATACATATGTATGTATGAATATGTATAAATGTATGTGCGTATGTATGTATGTATATGCATATGTATATGCGTGTATGTGCAAATATGCATATATATATATATATATATATATATATATATATATATATATATATATATAACTCTCAATCTCTCTCGCTCTCTTCCTGTATATATATAGAGAGAGAGAAAGAGAGGAAAGAGAATGATAGATATAAAGCAATGTGCATGCGCATGCGCGCGCACACAGACACACATATTCATACGTATATATTAGAAATCTGTACGTTTTTTGTTCGAATTTACCTCCTACTATTACAACATGCATACAAACGAACAGACGTCCTTTTCACACACATAATACATAAATACATACATGCATGCATACATACATACATACATACATCTATTCATGCGTATATGAAAATCATAAACATATTTCCTATTATTCATGCGCATTCGTACGTGTCAGTGCCCGTCATTGTTTTTCTCTCCCTCGCTCTGTCTGTCTGTCTGTCTGTCTGTCTAACTATATATCTACTTATCTATCTATCTATTTATCTATCAATCTATCTATATATATATATATATATATATATATATGTCTGCCCGTCGTTCTATTTCTGTGTTTGTGTATGTATATATATATATATATATATATATGGGAGAATATACAAATAATAACAGACGAGGACAGGTGGTGTAAATAACAAAAGTATATATTAGTATGACGCTCGGGAATACGGAAGGTCTTTGACGTTTCGAGCTACGCTCTTCAACAGAAAGAATACGGAGACAAGGAGAAAAACACGGAAAAAAAAAATTGAATAGTGTTCATGTGTGTATATACATATATATATATATATATATATATATATATATATATATATATATATGTATATACACACACACACATATGTAGATATATACATTTACAACGAGAGAGAGAGAAAGAATGGAGAGTGAGAAGCAGAGAAATTTTGATCAAGCCAAACAGGCACAGAAACGTACGTGTACGCTGAATCATAAGAAAACGCGCGCATGTATAAGCAAGTTACCGGCGAAGAAAGAAAGACGACATAGCTGGGAGAATATGCGTATTTGCATGTAAATGTATTTGTGCACGTACGTTAGTTGGATGTTCAAAGCTCTTGAAAGTTTGAGAAAAAAAAAACTCATTTTTAAGAGCAATCACATAAAGACCCACACGTGCGTGCGCGCACGCACAGCAACACACCCGCATAGACGCACGCGTGCGCAGTACACGCATACTCACACAGACGAAATTACGACTCGCTCCGGTTTTACATACAAACCGCCTGCGTTATGTTTTTCAATAACCAGAGGCGCTTCATTGCAGTGTCTCAAAATGCTAAGAATAGCAGTCAAGCTTGATTTCAATTTCAGACTTCTGTTTTAGAGAAAGAGAAGACCATACTTGACAATTTGCCCTTGGGCATGAAATAACAGATGGGCATTGATGAACTTGGTCAAGGTGCCACTTGAGCAAGTGTTTTCTACTACAGCAACGGTATGACCAAACTGAAAAGAGCCTTTCATGAGTGTGTGTGTGTGTGTGTATATATATATATATATATATATATATGTATATATATATATTGGAAATTGTGTGGAATCCTTGATACAGTTAGGTATATTTGAAAAAGGAAAAGAATGACTTCGCTGGTATTTCTAATCAATTTATTTTTCTAATAATATAATATAATTTTGCAGATTGCCTTGTAGATCTAATAAATTCTTTGTTAACTTCGGTGGGGAGATTTTTATAAAGATCCTTTGTTAACTTTTCTAAAAAAACTTTATAGCATTCGTCGGTGGCGCTTGTCAAACTGATCGGAGGTTTTGTTATGCTGCGTGATTCTATATACAGTAATACCTCGGTTTTCGAACAATTCTGATCGCGAAAAAATCACGCATTCGCCATGATAGATCGCTAGCCACTAAACCTTTTCTATTTTCTCTCCCGGTTTATTTCTGTGTTCCTTTCTGTCGAAGAGCGTAGGCTCGAAACGTAAAACACTTTCTCACTTCCAGAGCGTTAAACTAATACATCTGTTTGTTGTTTACACACCCATCTTCGTCTTTTGTTTTTTTTTGTAAATTCTCATTATATATATATATATATATATATATATATATATATATATATGTATGTATATGTATGTATGCATGTATATATGTATACATACGTATATCTATCTATATAAGATGCGAAAATACATCAATCACATAACCTACTTATACTTTGTCACGAAGGAACAATACATGTTAATGATGTTAAGTTTGGAGCATATGTATAGAAGCATATATTATGAATGATTGTCTATGCTCGGTTACAGATAGCATGCTTAAGCCGATATAACGTGAGTAGTTAATATTATTTTGATGTTGTGTCTGTTCGCTCCACAATTCTTGGTAGTTAACGATGTTGTGTTATTTATGCAATGAATCGTTGCCGCTGTATGCGTGTACATAAGTGCACTTATCTGTATGTATGTGTGCACGAATTTATTTACATGTGTGTGTGTGCTTGCGTGTGTGTATGTGATTGTATATATATATATATATATATATATATATATATATATACCAGAGTAAGAACATAAATGCGAAACAAAGTGGAAAAATAGTACTCGAATACCAGAGGTAGAGTAATATGCTTTATTAAAAAGTAGCAAAAATATCACAAAAACTGTTACTCAGAGTTTCACGTTCCCGTTCGTCGGACAGTTTTGTATAGAATGGAACAAAAATAAGGTTATAAGTAAACATATACAATTAGTTTAAAGGATACACATTTGAAAATGGTTTTGGTTCATTGGTCCTTTCAACTAACGGTCTTTACAATGACCGGTTGCATGCAATGACCGGTTGCATGCAATGAACAAAATCCGGTGTAAAATCATCTTATAAAATCGAAGAAAACCTTAAATAAAAAAACAGCTTATAAAGAAGGACTGAGTCTAAATACCTAGAGTAAATAATTAATTGTAAAATATTAATCAATGAATACATTAAAAGTTATATTCCTGCATTCGCCATGAAAGATCGCAAGCCACTAAACCTTCCTCTATTTTCTCCCCCCTGCCTATTTCTGGGCTTCCCCCTGCCGAAGAGCGCAGGCCCGAAACGCAAAACACTTCCTCACACCCAGAGCGTAAAACTAACACATCTGTTTTGTTGCTCACACACCCGACTCCTTCTCTTGGTCTTTTGTAAATTCTCACCACGCACACACGCACACACGCACACACGCACACACGCACACACGCACACACGCACACACGC